>NC_092384.1:6094418-6321918 GCF_030028105.1 Mobula birostris | reverse complement strand
ACCCACATCCTCAAAGATCAGTGTTGGCAGGGCTCACCGTTGCATCTTTGAGGACAAACCAGGTGAACTGTGGTCTAACCGAGCAGCCCCAGGTGGACGGACTGACCGAGCCAGCCCAGTTACAGTTCTCTACCTGTGGGATAGGACTCTCCACAGCTGGCAGCACGTTTAGAAAGAGGCATCCCCACATCTCCACCCGTTACAGGGGCTTCAGGCAGTTGGTGACTCTCTCTGAAGAGTGCCACAGGAAGCTTCAGATCACATCTCTGAAACCCATCTGCAACGGCAGGATGCTGAACAACAGAGTGGGCCTTTGTCCGTGCACCAGCTGCACTGCGCTGGGCACCGTGGGCAGGTCAGAGAGAAAAACAGGAGCGGATTTTCACTGTCCATGTGGGTGCACTGTACTGGGCACCGTGGGCAGGTCAGAGAAAAGCAGGAGGGGATTTTCACTGTCCATGTGGGTGCACTGTACTGGGCACCGTGGGCAGGTCAGAGAGAAAAACGGGAGGGGATTTTCACTGTCCATGTGGGTGCACTGTACTGGGCACCGTGGGCAGGTCAGAGAAAAGCAGGAAGGGATTTTCACTGTCCATGTGGGTGCACTGTACTGGGCACCGTGGGCAGGTCAGAGAGAAAAACAGGAGGGGATTTTCACTGTCCATGTGGGGGCACTGTGGGCAGGTCAGAGAAAAGCAGGAGGGGATTTTCACTGTCCATGTGGGTGCACTGTACTGGGCACTGTGGGCAGGTCACAGAAAAACGAGAGGGGATTTTCACTCTCCACGTGGCTGAAGTGTGGACAGGAGGCTCGGCAATCCCAGTCACTGTTGTGCGCACACAGATGCACTCTCGCTTACCTGCGCTAGCTCCACAACACCACTGCTCTCCCCAGTGGACGGGGATCCCGTTTGCCCGGGGCAGACATGATGCAGATCGCAGTTGCAAAGGGAAACGTTTGGCGTGGGGGGTGGGAACAGAGGTTGCTACCATTCGGAAATGTTCCAGTGTTGGAAAGGTGAGGGACAGACCCTGTCCGGCGCCTTCGGGAGTGGGGACTGTGACAGGCAGGGTGCCCTGGGGTGGATGCTGATCCAGACATGGAGCTCAACTGGAGTGTGTCTGCACCAGGGGACAGATTGGCTGGGTTCACAGCCACTGCCCAACTCGAAAATGCTGACCATAAGACAAAAGAGCAGAATTAGGCCATTTGGCTCTGCAATTTTATCATGGCTGATTCATTTTCCTCTTAACTCCATTCTCCAGCCTCCTCCCCGCAACCTTACACGTGCTGACTAATCTTACCCAACCACCTAAACAAATCTACCAACATCCACCTTAAATACATACACCCAATGACCTGGATTCCACAGATTCGTCACCTTCTGGCTAAAGGAATCCCTCCTCAGTACAGAAGCTCTTGTGTTCGCTTGTTTTAATGTTATTCAGCCTGTTTCTTTTATTTGTTTTTGTACTGGCTAGCAACACTGTGAAACAACAATGGACATTAATCTGTTTAAGAACATTTTTATCATACTTTTGCTTTCCATCTCATCTCCTCCTAATTGGAAGTCCCTCTACTCTGAGGCTGTGCCCTCTGGTCAGACTCTCCCACCACAGGAAACATCCTCTCCACATCCACTCTATCAAGGCTCTCACCATTCGCTAGGTTTGAATGAGCTCACCCCTGATTTTTCTGAATTCTAGTGAATACAGGCCCAGAGTCATCAAACACTCCTCATATAACAAGCCATTCAATCCTGGAATCATTTTTGTGAACCTCCTTTGAACCCTCTCCAGGGTCAGCACATCCTTTCTAAGATAGGGTGCCCAAAACTGCTCGCAGTACTCCAGATGAGGCCTCAGCAGTGCTTTATAAAATCTTCTGAAACGAATGCATTTGCCTTCTTCACCAGACTCACCTGCCAATTAACCTTTAAGGAATCCTACACAAGGACTCCAAGTCCCTTTGTGCCTCAGTTTTTTGTTTTTTCTCTCCATTTAGAAAATAGTCAACCCTTTCATTTCTTCTATCAAAGTGCAAGGCCATACACTTTCTACCTTCAGATCATCTGCAAACTTTGCAACAAAGTCATCAATTCCGTCATCCAAATCATTGCCATATAAGGTAAAAAGAAATGGTCCCAACGCAGACCCCTGTGGAACACCACTAGTCACTGGCAGCCAACCACAAAAAGGCTCCCTTTATTCCCACTCTTTGCCTCCTGCCAATCAGCCACTGACTTATCCATGCTAGAATCTTTCCTGCAATACCATGGGCTTGCAGCCTTACGTGTGGCACCCTGTCAAAGGCCTTCAGAAAATCCAAGTACACAACATCCACCGATTCTCCAAGGTGCCTATCTGAGCATGTCCCACTTGTCTGCGTTTGGTATTTATTGCTCTAATCTGGAGGTCTAAGAAAGTTACGAGAGGTCCAGGTACAATCTTTGGAAAGCTATCTCATGAACAAAGTGGCAATTCCAGGCTAAATTTGAATCAGCAAAGGATGCTTAACAACTGTGACAGGGCTTGAATACTATCACTTTCGATAAAGTTAAATCAAGCGATGAATAAACTCTCCTCAGACTTCCTGATCCATTATAACTCATGTTTCGATTACATCGTCATGGTGAAACGGTTCTAATTACTGACTGGAAACCCGAGAAGTTTATTCGTCATATATGCCAGCAAAGCACTAGATCCAGAGGCGATAATAAAGCTTCCAAATGAGCTCAGTGCCTTCAATGCAAATGAGCCTTCAATGCAAATGAGAATGCCTTCAATGCAAATGAGCTCAATGCCTATGCAAATGAGCTCAATGCCTTCAATGCAAATGAGAATGCCTATGCAAATGAGCTCAATGCCTTCTATGCAAATGAGCTCAATGCCTTCTATGCAAATGAGCTCAATGCCTATGCAAATGAGCTCAATGCCTTCTCTGTGACTACAGAAACATGAAGGAACCATCACGAACTCCCACAGCCCCGATGATTGTGAAATTTCAGTCACTGAGGCCGACATGAGAACATCCCTCAGGAGAAGGTGGGGCAGCTGGCTGAAGAACTGGCTGGAGTGTTCACTGAGATGTCGAACCTCTCGCTTCGGCAGTCTGAGGTACCCACCTGCTTCAGGCAACAGCATCTCCTCCTGGCCTCCATCAGCAGAGATGCACCACGAGGCTAATCTACTCACTACACTTTTAACTGCACAGCTTGACAACCAGATTCAAGTTTGCTGACAACACCAGGCCAAATCAAATATGGTGCCGAATCTGAATATAGGAGGGAGATTGAAACTCTGACTGAGTGGTGCCACAACAACAACCTCTTACTCAATGTCAGCAAGACCAAGGAGCTGATTACTGACCTCAGGAGGA
Source organism: Mobula birostris (assembly GCF_030028105.1). Classification (NCBI taxonomy): domain Eukaryota; kingdom Metazoa; phylum Chordata; class Chondrichthyes; order Myliobatiformes; family Myliobatidae; genus Mobula; species Mobula birostris. The sequence continues at coordinate 6,318,539 of NC_092384.1, read as the reverse complement.
GGAAACCAGATTTCCATGAGCCAGTCCTCACCAGGGACCCTCATCACCCTAGATATTCTCTCTTCTCACTTTTACCATCAGGAAGAAGATACGGGAGCCTCAGCATGCACACCTCCAGGCTCAGGAATAGTTATTAGGCTCTTGAACCAAAGGAGTTCATCTTTGAAATGTCCTCACAATCTGTGGAATCACTTTCTACCTCAACTCACTGTGTAGCAATGTGACCTGTATGAACAGTGTAAAGACAAGCGCTTTCACTGTATCATGTGCAAATAAAAACCAGTAGTGTTGCGCAGTCCCCGAGGTCCTCCGTCCCCCGAGCGGCCAGGCCCCAAGGTCCCAGTCCCCGAACACAGTCCCCGAGGTTCTCCGTCCCCCAAACGGCCAGGCTCCAAGGTCCTCCGTCCCCCAAACGGCCAGGTCCCGAGGTCCCAGTCCCCGAGGTTCTCTGTCCCCCAAACGGCCAGTCCCCGAGGTTCTCCGTCCCCCAAACGGCCAGGCCCCGAGGTCCCAGTCCCCGAGGTTCTCCGTCCCCCGAACGGCCAGTCCCTGAGGTTCTCCGTCCACGAATGGCCAGTCCCCGAGGTTCTCCGTCCCCCGAACGGCCAGGCCCCGAGGTCCTCCGTTCCCCGAACGGCCAGGCCCCGACGTCCCAGTCCCCGAACACAGTCCCCGAGGTTCTCCGTCCCCCGAACGGCCAGGCCCCGAGGTCCTCCGTCCCCCGAACGGCCAGGCCCGAGGTCCCAGTCCCCGAACACAGTCCCCGAGGTCCCAGTCCCTGAACACAGTCCCCGAGGTCCTCCGTTCCCCGAACGGCCAGGCCCGAGGTCCCAGTCCCCGAGGTTCTCCGTTCCCCCGAACGGCCAGGCCCCGAGGTCCTCCGTTCCCCTGAACGGCCAGGCCCCGAGGTCCTCCGTCCCCCGAACGGCCAGTCTAAATCATCTCAGGCAGGCTGTGACCACCCAGCAAAGTTCATGTTCTTTGTCTTCTTCAGAGAGCTCACCCCCCAATTCTCTCATGGCAGATGTGAGCAATGTATTGATGAGGGCACTCATCACCCCAAGTTCCATTAGGCCGTGCCACTGTTAACGCACGCACACCGCGCGGTGTAGGCCGCGCCACTGTTAACCGACGCACACTGCGCGGTGTAGGCCGCGCCACTGTTAACCGACGCACACCGCGCGGGGTAGGCCGCGCCACTGTTAACGCACGCACACCGCGCGGTGTAGGCCGCGCCACTGTTAACGCACGCACACCGCGCGGTGTAGGCCGCGCCACTGTTAACGCACGCACACCGCGCGGTGTAGGGCGCGCCACTGTTAACGCACGCACACCGCGCGGTGTAGGGCGCGCCACTGTTAACGCACGCACACCGCGCGGTGTAGGGCGCGCCACTGTTAACCGACGCACACCGCGCAGTGTAGGGCGCGCCACTGTTAACGCATGCACACCGCGCGGTGTAGGGCGCGCCACTGTTAACCGACGCACACCGCGCAGTGTAGGGCGCGCCACTGTTAACGCACGCACACCGCGCAGTGTAGGGCGCGCCACTGTTAACCGACGCACACCGCGCAGTGTAGGGCGCGCCACTGTTAACGCACGCACACCGCGCAGTGTAGGGCGCGCCACTGTTAACCGACGCACACCGCGCAGTGTAGGGCGCGCCACTGTTAACGCACGCACACCGCGCAGTGTAGGGCGCGCCACTGTTAACGGACGCACACTGTGCCACAGCTTTTGTGACAGAGTGGACCAAGTGACAGGCGGCCAATCAAAGGAAGTTACAAGATACCAAGGCTGGAGAAGTGGCAATGAGACATCCTGTGGAGGAGCAATCTATTGGGGTAATGTCATCAAGATCTCCGGCCAGCAGTAACCTCTCTGGGACTTCCAGTCAGGGACAACCTCAGAGTTCCATCAGGACAATATCTGAGTTTTCTGGTTAGAGACAACCAGAATTCATATCTGGGAGAGTCTCTGTAAGAAATCCAGCCTGCCACAATCGGACAATCATTTGCAGGAGAATCGAAGCAATCAGAGACATTCTCACAAAGAAATGTTTTGAACTATCTCACTAGGAAATCCCGTCTGGAAACTCCAGTCTGAGTTTGAAAAAGTCTGGACAATGCCACCTTGTCTCATCTTCAGTCTGGGATGAACACACTGAGAATTCCAGCCTGGACAACCTCATCATGAATTCCAGCTTCCTACAACCTTGTCAATAGAGACCCACTCTGGAGAAAGCCCAACAGGAACCCTGTTGTGAGCAGCATCACCAAGGCCAGCAGTCTGTGGCAAAGACACAAAGAAACCCAGTCCAGCAAATGTCACCAACCAGACAGTTCCGTCAACAAATCATTGGACAGAGTCCTGAGGAGGTCCTGAGGACTATTTCAGGAATGAAGGTGTTAACATATGAGGAGCGTTTGGCAGCTTTGGGCCTGTACTCACTGAAATTTAGAAGAATGCGAGGGGATCTCATTGGAAGCTGGAAAGACTAGATAGGGTGGATGTGGAGAGGATGTTTCCTATGGTGGGGGTATCTAGAACGAGAGGGCACAGCCTCAAAATTGATGGGCAACCCTTTCAGAACAAAGGTAAGGTGGAATTTTTTTAGCCAGAGAGTAGTGAATCTGTGGAATGCTCTGCCACAGACTGCGGTGGAGGCCAAGTCTGTGGGTATATTTAAAGTGGAAGCTGATCATTTCCTGATCAGTCAGGGCATCAAAGGATATGGCAAAAAGGCAGTGTGAGACTGGAAATTTTCCAGAGGGGAAAACAGCGGGGGCCTACTGTGAGACATTCTTGTCTCAGACCCCATTGGCACAAAATGCCATGAGGTTTGGTTAAACTCCATGGGAAATTCAGGCCAGGACCACCTCAAAATGAATCTGACTCAGCATTAACAGCCAGGATAATCTCACTGAGATTTCAAGACCGAGAGAATCATGCTAAGGGTTTCCAGCTTAGTGAGAGACCCACTCTTGAACAGTCTGAATGAAGAATCTAGTTTAGGACATACTTACTGAGTATTTGAGACAGGGACAATCCCGCCCAGGACCTCTTCACTGAGAATTTCTGTCTGGAACTATGTTAGGAAGAGTTTCACTCTGGAAATTATCTCTGACAGAATTGTGTTCCAAGGAATCAGACATGACTAAGCCGTCCTGTGACCATCTCACTGACATGAGCAGTTAGTGGCCACCTTACCAAGCAGCCAGTCAGCATATTCTCTCCAGGCCATACAATCTCACCCAGGCATCCAGTCCTTCAAAACAGCAAGCACCACCTCTACTTCTGATGTGATTTATGGAATACTTCGTAACTCAGAGTGGCTCAGACAAACTGAAATGAACACACAGGCACCTTTAGCTCATTTGCTTCGATATAGCCGCTGCAGTCTGCGTCGTACTTCCTCCACGTCTGTGAAACAAAATAAAAAGAGACAACTTGAGATCACTTGACACTGTGCAGTTAGGATCACACAGTGATAGAAACTTGTACTGTTTTCTCCCAGGAAATTTTGTCCCTTCAGTTCAGAGTTGATACTTTTTCCAGGTAAGTCATTAATTTTAATCCCATGTGCTTTTAACGCTGGCCCTTTCAAACCAACGATGGTCCATTTGATGGCATCCCTATGCCTTCAGAGTAGAAGGCTTGGTCACAGAGACTGCCAGAAGAGCAGTAATAGTTTAGCCCAGGTGGCATTAAGAGAAGACAAGGGATAAAAAAAAACAACCATGAGAGTAGTTTATGGTCACCGTTACTGCAATATTACCAATCGAAGTGTAAAAGTAAAGCTTGCAGTAGAGATAATGCAATAATCAGAGGGGATTGTAATCTTGGACTCACTAGAAGTAACTTGGGGGACAAATTGATAGAATGTATTTGGTGTTTCCTTGCAGCTGCACATAACTGGGTGAAGGGAAACTAAAGCAGATAGCAGGATATGGAGTGCGCAATGTCACAAGGAGACCAGTTTAAATTAAAACTCTGAAAACAAGTTCTCTGACCGAGGAAAGTATTCAGAACGTGATAGTGTGGTAGTGGGTGCAGAGGAGATTCACCAGAAATGCAACGTCTTCGTTACGAGGAAGAGACTGGAGAGGCTCTGTTCGTTCTTCCTGGTGCTGATGAAGTTAGGGGGTCTCGACTGAGATGTACAACATTTTGAGGGACATCAGGCAGGCTGCCTGAAACCTTCCCCCATATCAGAGGGAGCTAGAGTACACAAATCTGAGTGAGGGGGAAGTGATTTCGAGAGGATCTGGAGGGGAACGGTATCTCCTGGAGAGTGGTGGAAGCAGATATTTAAAGTTATGTGAATGTGAAGAAGAAGAGAGTACTAAATATAAATGTGGGCACCTTAGATGGTAAGAGAAACTAAAATGGGAAATAAAGGAATGGCCTTCTCACTCAGAGGGTGGTGAGAATGTGGAACGATCTGCCACTGGAAGTGATGGGTTGGCTTTGAACACTTAAGAGAAGTTTGGATAAGTACGTCAATGGGAGAGGTATGGTCCAAGTGTGGGTCCAAGGGAAAGAGGCATACTATCAGTTCAACATGGACTAGATGGATGAAAGGGCCTGTCTCTGTACTGTTGGACTCTGAAATAACTCTTCCGTATCTCTCTCACATACAAGTCGTTGGGAACCATGGGCCTGATGACAGTGAGGAACAAAGTAAATAACATGAGCAAAGAGATGGTGGGAGACTCAGGGACCAATGTTCAACCAAACCCCTGAATCTGTTTGCCTGAATCCTTGGCTCAGAACTAGTAGTTTCATTCAGAAATCAATCAGTTCTGCAATGTCCCCAGATGGCGGGACCCTAGGAAATATTGCAGTGTTTGGGAATTAAATCAGAGAGATAATGGTGTCACTGATAGTTTAGTTTGACATCATTTGCTGGGTGATTGAGAAGTTCAGTGCTAAGAGGGGGACTGGGTGTTAGAAAGTCAGTAAATGATGAAGGAAGGAAAAGCCATGCTTAATAGATCAAATTGAGCTTTGTGATAATGTATTCATCAGCATGTCGAGGATAACAATTTCTGTAATGTATCTTGTTCTAAAAAGACTGAGGGTAATGCACAAACTTTTGTTCCATTTGTTCCAAAGTAGTGCAAAGCAATGACAGCATGGGGTGTCGGAACTGATAACATGGATCCATCGTTCCTCCATTCAGTCTATATCGAACACAGGATAAAGTTTCTGCATTACCATCGAGCCGTCACTCTACCATGCACAGCCTATATCGAACACAGGATAAAGCTTCTGTGTTATCGTCGAGCCATCACAGCCTATATCGAACACAGGATAAAGTTTCTGCATTACCATCGAGCCATCATTCCTCCACTCACAGTCTTGTCATAAGGTGGGTGCTGGGAGCAGACCCAAATGCAAGACACGGACACTGAAGTACTGGGAACTGGACTGGACTAGAGTTAGGGACGGAACTGAACACAGACTAGGAACTGGGACAGGAACACAGACTTGGGCTAGGTCTTTGGCTGGGAAAGCGGGACCAGGACAAGGGACTGGGAACTAGGATCCTGGGCTTGGACTCCGAGCCAGAGACTGGACAAGGACCCGGGACCTGGGTCTTGACTCGGGCTCAGACCCCGGAACTAGGCGAGGACAGGGTTCTTCGGGGCTTGGGTTCTTTGAGGCTTGGGTATAGGACTGGACGAGGCTTGGGTATGGACTCCGAGCCAGAGACTGGGCAAGGACCTGGGACCTGGGTCTTGACTTGGTCTTGGACTCCGGAACTAGGTGAGGACATGACGTGGCGACAGGACTGGATGCAGGCTTGGGTTCTTCGAGGCTTGGGTCAGTTAGGCCCTTGAGTACAGAGCCAGGACTCCTTCCTAGAGCACAGGGCTGGGACCCTTCCTAGGAAACAGGGCTAGGCCCCTTCCTTGGATGCCAGGCCAGGATGCTTACTAGGATGCGGGACCGGGATGACTGCCGAGGTAAACCGCTGAGGAAACTGTCAGGGATTCAGATGGAGAGGGGAAGGTAACAGTCCAGCCTCAGGGTACCGGCAAAGACAGCCTGACTTACCCAACAGAGGCAAGGACAGGAAGGGAGCTCAAACCAGGGTGGCTCCAAGTCTCGGGACAGCCAGCAACCTTGGCTGGCCAAGGAAACAGCTGAATCCATATCCACTCAGCTGGCCCCAGAAACGGCTGAATCCATACCACGATGACTGCTCCGACCGGAGACAACAAGGCTCCATGAAGCGGTGGTCCTTCAACCAGGCCTAGAGATCACTAATGGCTGCTCTAGCCTTCCACCAGCAGGTTGCTCCAAGGGGACACTGACAAGACGAACCAGCCACCACACTGCTTCTTCTTCTTCTTTTTTGTTTTATGGCGGTTGGCAACCAGTTTTTCAGTGCATTGCCGCCACCTGCTAGACTTGTGGTGTTCCAACCAAATATGTCCTGGAGTTCTCTACTGTAGACAATCTAGTTCAGCCTGCAGTTCTCTGTTAGCATCACTCTGTAGTTGCAATTCCTCGTGAATGCTTAATGCTCTCATTAGATAATGCCGCAAACTGCTAGTCTTCCCTAATTATGTCAGATGTTTTCATGTAGTTGCATTACCTCAGTTACATTGATTTCATCTGCGTCACTTGTGAGACTAAAATCGTCTTGTTAAAGAATAGTAATTATCGCACATTATACTTTTAAAATTGCTGTTTTTCCAAGTCTATCTGCTTTTTCATGTTTTCCTTTTCTTGGATCGTAGCCTGCAGTTGTTTACTGAGACCTTGGCGATCTTCTTCATTTGCTTCCATGTTTTCATTTTATAACCTGAATGTAGATAATTCACTTTGCAACAAATTCCTTTTCCTTTTGTATCCTTGTAATAATTTCCTCCATTTTCCAATCTCTTTCCAACTCACCGTTGTTCTTGTCAGATACTTCTATTTGTTGTTGGAGTTCTGAACATTTACCCTGGGCTTCAACCATAAAATCTGAGAATTTTCCTTAAGTTCTGAAACATATTTCTTAAATTCTTGACCATTTGCGATAAATATACTGCCATTAAGATTCCATCTCCCCTGCCTGTGAACTGTTGGATCCTCCATTCAGCATTTCTTTGACTTCTTCCTACCTAATCCCTTTAATACCAAGATACTTTTCTGCAGACTTGACGATAATTTTAATTTTCTCAGTTCTTTTGCTTGCTTGAGCTGAACAATTAATTGCATCCACCATAAAAATCACAAAATCCTTTCTACTCAGTAATAGTGTATCCTTATTTTTCATATTACAGCCCTCACAATTCACCAGTTTATTATTCCCTGTATTCGTTTCCTTGACAGCTTTTTTTCATCAAATTCTTTCACTGCCTCTGCATAACTAATTCCTTGAGTTACTTTTACATATTGTATCTCAGCCGCCTTCTTGCTATAAATGCACCCTCGATAAGCTGCACTGTGTTCCTCGCCACAATTGCAGCATTTCAGCCTAGCTCCCGCCTCACATTTCCCATATTCATGTTCTCCAGCGCATCTCCCACATCTTTGTTTTCCTCTGCAGACCTCCACAATGTGCCCGAATTTCTGACATTTATAGCATCTTAAAGGTGGTGGTATATATATTCTAACTGCATAACACATATACCCTAAGTAAACGTTAGTTGCAATCTCTCTTCATCAAAGTTAATCATTACCGATAAACTATCACACTTTTTCCCATTTCTTGTAACTTTCAAACGTTTGGCCTCAATAATTTTTGCTCCTTTTATGTTCTGTTTAATCTCATCCATAGTAACTTTTGTTGGTATCCCCGAAATAACTCCTCTAGTCCACTTTCTATTGTTGGGTATTGAGCATTGTACTTCTTTGCCATCTATTTTACTTAATCTCATCACTTTGCCTTGCTGAGCACTATCCCGACAAATCTCTAATAGCAATCCATTTCGTAAAATCTTTGCTCCTTTAATCTCGCCTATAATTTTGTTGAGCATCTTCGTCAAACAAATCGGGTTCCACTCACCAAATGACACCCCGTCTTCGCTTAGTTTTATAGTTGCTTTAATCTCATCTTCTTTCCGTTGTTTTGCTGTCCTGCTTTGATCATCCGCTGACTGCTCAGAGTTTGATATCTTATACGTCTGCTTTCTTTTCTTCCTCTTTCCATCCCGTTCCTCTTTCCCGCCAACCTCTATCTCTAGTTCACTTCCACTCTCGCCAAAAACTTCCTTCAACAGCTTGGCTCTTTCCTTGATGTTCTCTCTCTCTCCGCCATTCTCCAGTCTCAACTCCCTGAACCTGAACCCGAACCCATCCCCACCCACCACCACACTCAACCCCAGGGCTACTAATATTCCCAGCCCCAAGATGAGCATCAGGTGCCTATGATTAAGCCCAACTGAAACAAGGGACAGCCAGAAGACCCGGCGTCCAGAGTCCACGGACCGGACCGTGAACCGGAATGCAGGTTTCACGCACCGGACCATGACAAGTCTATATCCAACACAGAATAAAGTTTCTGTGTTACCATCAAGCCATCACTCTACCACTCACAGTCAATATCGAACACAGGATAAAGTTTCTGTGTTATCATCGAGCCATCGTTCCTCCACTCACAGTCTATAATTGAACAGAGGATAAAGTTTCTGGGTCACCATCGAGCCATCATTCTACCACTCACAGTCTATAATCGAATACAGGATAAAGTTTCTGTGTTACCATATAAACCATATAACCATATAACAATTACAGCATGGAAACAGGCCATCTAGTCCGTGCCGAACACTTATTCTCACCTAGTCCCACCGACCTGCACTCAGCCCATAACCCACCATTCCTTTCTTGTCCATATAGCTGTCCAATTTAACCTTAAATGACAACATCGAACCTGCCTCAACCACTTCTACTGGAAGCTCGTTCCACACAGCTACCACTCTCTGAGTAAAGAAGTTCCCCCTCATGTTACCCCTAAACTTTTGCCCTTTAACTCTCAACTCATGTCCTCTTGTTTGAATCACCCCTACTCTCAATGGAAAAAGCCTATCCACGATAACTCTATCTATCCCCCTCATAATTTTAAATACCTCTATCAAGTCCCCCTTCAACCTTCTACACTCCAAAGAATAAAGACCCAACTTGTTCAACCTTTCTCTGTAACTTAGGTGATGAAACCCAGGCAACATTCTAGTAAATCTGTACTCTCTGTATTTTGTTGACATCTTTCCTATAATTCGGTGACCAGAACTGTACACAATACTCCAAATTTGGCCTTACCAATGCCTTATACAATTTCAACATTACATCCCAACTCCTATACTCAATGTTCTGATTAATAAAGGCCAGCATACCAACAGCTTTCTTCACCACTCTATCCACATGAGATTCCACCTTCAGGGAACAATGCACCATTATTCCTAGATCCCTCTGTTCTACAGCATTCTTCAATGCCCTACCATTTACCATGTATGTCCTATTTTGATTAGTCCTACCAAAATGTAGCACCTCACATTTTTCAGCATTAAACTCCATCTGCCATCTTTCAGCCCACTCTTCTAACTGGCCTAAATCTCTCTGCAAGCTTTGAAAACCTACTTCATTATCCACAACTCCACCTATCTTAGTATCTTCTGCTTACTTACTAATCCAATTTACCACCTCATCATCCAGATCATTAATATATATGACAAACAAAATTGGACCCAGTACAGATCCCTGAGACACACCACTAGTCACCGTCCTCCAATCTGACACACAGTTATCCACCACCACTCTCTGGCATCTCCCATCCAGCCACTGCTGAATCCATTTTACTACTTCATCGAGCCGTCACTCTACCACTCACGGTCTATGTCGAACAAAGGATAATTTTTCGTGTCTGGTGCTGATACATTGCAGGAAGACGAGCAGTGAGAAGGGTTTTAGGGTAAGCAGATGATTGTGGAAGATTCTTTCAGCGGAGAAGGCAAAATGTGACTGTTATGGTGGAGCAGATCCGATAGGTCGATTTGTCTCATTTTGCCCCTCTGGTCTTACGACTTAAGTTGAAAATATGAAATCATTTGATAAGGTTGTAGAACCTGGGGCATTTATTGGGCACCTGGGAGATAAAATGAGTAAGTGTAGACACCTGAGAGGGCAGATGGAAGAATCTGGAGTAAAACACACTATGCTGGAGGAAGGGGTCGAGCAGCATCTGAGATGGGGAAGAGGGGATGTGGATGTTTGGGTCGAAACACTGCAACAGGACCGAGAATGGAGAAAGGAAGGTGCTGGTATGAAGAGGAGAGGGAGAAGGCGTGAGACAGGGCTGGCAGTTGGAGCTGGGGGAGGAATTGAGCAGTGATGATGGCAGGAAGAATTAGTGTCAATGGGTAGTTGATGGCTGGCACTGATAATGGTTCAAAGGCCTCTTTCTGTGCTGCATGGGTGTATAGGAGGGATTAACTCCAGGTGGAAGTGGCCAGCAGTGAGCGAGTTCGAGACTGAGTACTATTAGGTGATAGTGTGGAGCACTCTGTATTGTGGATATCCCACCAACAGACATTGCTCTCTGACCGCTGTTTCTAGTTCACAGGGCCCCAGTTCCCAGAAGTAAAAGCTGGTATGATCGAAACCTCTGTTCATCACTACATCTCCAGGGTGACCCTAACCCAACCTGATTTAATTGCAAAGTGAAAGAGAAGTTCCCAAATGATTCATTATTTCGACATGCAGCAGGGAATCGGCCCGCCAAAGTATCGATTTAATCCGGGCCTAATCACAGCACAATTTACAATGAACAATTATCCTACTAACCAGAATGTCTTTGGACTGTGGGAGGAAACCTCGCACGCACAGGAAGGAACGTACAAACGTTCTTACAGAGGATGCTGGAATTGAACTTTGAACCCTGACACCATGAGCTGTAATCGTGTCACACTCACGCTCTGCTACCTGACCCCCAAAGAACCATGGAGAAGGTGCACCAGTATCTTGTTTCCTTGGAAATTTAATAGCATTCAGCACGCCATCGAAGACTAACCAGCTTTTACGGAGATACAGAGGAAGACATTTTTACTGGATGCATCACAGGCTGATAAGTAAATACCGATGCACGGGAACACAAGAGATCATGGAGAGTGGTGGAGTCAACCAGTTCCATCGAGGGCATAGCCCTCCCCGTTACTGAGGACATCTACAGGAGGCGATGCCTCAGGGAGGCAACAACCGTCATCAGGGCCATACCCTCTTCACATTGCTGCGTCAGGGAGGGGTTGTAGCAGCGTGCAGACTCCACTTCAAGGTTCAACAACAGCTGCTTCTCCAGACTGACCTGAAGAACTTCAACACTACTCTCTCTCCCTCTCTCTCCATCTTGCACTATGGTCATTAATGTTTATTTTGCACTTACCATTGAAGTAAAATGCAGTCTACATATGTCACAATTGGGTTTGACGTTAACAAATTTTTTACGGATGTACCATTCCGGCTGCTGCATCAGTGCCCGGTGTGCGGAGGCTACGGGTCGGGATTGGAAACAGCTGTAGATGCTTGCAAACTCGGCAGCTCCATCATGAGTACTAGCCCCTCCAATACTGAGGACATCTTCAAAAGGCAACGACTCAATCCGAAACCCCCCCACCCAGGACATGCCCCTTTCCCATCAGGGAGGAGGTCTGGGAACCTGAAGGCACACACTCAGTGTTTCAGGAACAGCTCGCTCCCCCTGCCATCTGATTTCTGAATGGTCCACTGACCCCTGAACACTACCTCATATTTTTGCACTACTTTCTCATGGCCATTTATTTCTTAGTGTAATTTATTGTTTATTTTAAGTACTTCATTGCACTACTGCCAAAAAACAAGTATGTTGTTAACAGCACTACAGTATGTCCGTGGTTCTGATTTTGATCATTTATGTATTGTGCTGCCTCTGCAGAAGGCCAATCTCCATCACGTTTCTACCTTGTCTGCGACGAGAGTTAAAAAAGCAGTACCTCCATGAATTCTCCGCTGGACCGCACGCACTGTCGGAAGCACAGTAAAAAGTTCTCTTCGGTCGGAAGTATCTGGGCCAGCTGGAAAGGAATGGAGATGCAGTCAGTATTCCTGCCTTTCTCACCGCATGCCCAGGATTGTGGCCAGTGCTTACTACTGCAACGTGCTTTGATGTGCTCACTCACAAAAGGAAGCTGATTTTTGTACAGGAAGGGAACAGGACGAGTGTGGGTGCAGAGGAGCTTCACCACGGTGGTGCCTGCATTGAAGGCGCTCAATCACAGCGAGAGACGAAACAGGCTGCTTCTGTCTCCCCTGAAGCAAAGGAGGCCGAGGGATGAGCCGATTGATATACCAGATATGAGATAGAAATAGGGTGGATCGTTGGAATCTTTACTCCAATAGGGGGTTGGAAAACAGGAGGGCATATGTATAAGGTGAGAGGAAGAGTTTTGAAAGGGAATTTTACACATAGAACAATTGATTTCGGGAACTCACTGTCAGAGCAGGAGGTGGAATCAGATTTAGAGTCATTTAAACAGTTAAAAAGGCAAGGCCGAGAGGATTCAGCCTTAATGTGGGCAAATCGATTAGTGTCCATGGGAAACAACGCGCTGGGCTGAACAGACTGTTTCCCTGCTCCACAACTCAGTGACTTTAACATCACTTTCATCTAAGCTCTCCCAAGCAGCTTCTGTAATTTCAACCTACTGGTTAGACGGCACAGTGGGAGCTGCAGTGGGGGCTGTAACTGGAAAATCACAGTGGGAAAGCAGTAAGGGCAAAACAGGGGCTGCAGTTGGGACGTCCGAGTGGACAGCAGACAGCAGTCGGGACCCCACAGTGGACAGCAGACAGCAGTCGGGATGTCCCAGTGGACAGGAGACGGCAGTCGGGTTGTCCCAGTGGACAGCAGACAGCAGTCGGGATACCACAGTGGACAGCAGATAGCAGTTAGGACGTCCCAGTGGACAGCAGACAGCAGTCGGGACATCCCAGTGGCCAGCAGACAGCAGTCGGGACCCCATAGTGGACAGCAGACAGCAGTCGGGACATCCCAGTGGACAGCAGACAGCAGTCGGGACATCCCAGTGGACAGCAGACAGCAGATGAGATGTCCCAGTGGACAGCAGACAGCAGTCGGGACCCCACGGTGGGCAGCTGCTGCCTCTGAACTCCAGTGACTTTTTTGTTTGCTGACCCCAGGAGCTGTTTGTGTGGAGTTTGCACATGTTCATCGGAGAACCATGTGTGTTTACAGCAGCTGCTCCAGCTTCCCCCCACGTTCCCTGTTCAGTCGCCTGCTGCTTGTCCATTGAGACCGTCTCGACCACAACTATTCAAAGGCACTGCCTGCACCGGCCTTTGAGGGAGAGAAAAACATGCACCATCTTTTCTGCCTTAAATGGGGAACTACCCTCGTTCTGAAGGGTGATCTCGCTCTTCTAGATTGTCTGCAGGGGAACTGTGTCACTGGCTATTTGACTGTATGGGGCATCGCACTGATACTCAGTGAGTGTCAGACAGAGGGCACACTCTGCTCCCCTGTGAGGGACTAAGGCCAGCTGTGTCCCAGGCTGAGACTCAACACAATGATGGGATGGGGACGCTGTCCCTGTCCCTTCTCCACAATGTGTCGCAGTACCACCGCATCAACCCTGCAAGGACAGGGGCTTCGTGCTGCCTGCAATGCCTAGGAATGATGGGCTCCACAAGGCTGCAAGAAATCACTTACTTCAGCCATCTCAATCCTCCCATCGGCATTCTTGTCATATTTTTCCATAAACTCCTTCATCTGTATTTCCTGTGGGTGGGAAACAAAACAAATTGGTGAGCCCGATGTATCGGTGGGGAGAAAGCTGGTTTCAACGCAGACTCCTCCGCACTGGAGGAACCAAACCCCTCAGCGAGTGGTTGTACCTGATCTAATGGTTCCTCCACTTTAATTCCCCATCCTCCTCACTCACTCGACTCCTGATGTGAGTGCCCTCCGACACTGTTACACTGAGGCCCAACGCAGGCCTGAGGAACATCTTCTCATCCCTCCCCGAGACAGGTTGCAGCAAAGAGGAGTTAGAATGCATGGTAATTATGGGAAAGATTGAAGGGAAGAAAGCAAGAGGAAGGCAAAGACAAATGATGAAGGAGACAGTAGCCAGAGAACTGGAAATGAATACCAATGAATTGATCCACTTGACCTGAAACAGGGGTGTGTGGGCCATGGCAGTCAAAGCTCAAACTGGGCACGACACCTGATGATGACGATTACGATATACATTTGTATCTAGCTAGATCTATATCTATCTCTATACTTACACACACAACAGCAATTGTTCTTCATTTCCAGAAAGGACTTAGAATTGAAAAAAAAGTTCTAATACTTATGGACGGTAGGAATTTGAATGAAGTTGTTTCGATATAGAAAAACGGCCACAGAATAAAGAGTAAGACTAACAAATGTGCAATTTTTTTACAAAATTCAGGTTCAAATTTACTTATCAATTGTACATGGAAATGCACAGTGTTTGTGCTGGGGGCAGCCTGCAATGGTCCCCGTACATTCCAGCAGCAACATACAGTTGCTTGTCCACAATGAACACAGCAAAGCAACAACAGCACTCACTCACTCCCATCCACCCTCGCTCCTAGACAGCCTTCCATCTCCAGGACAGGCTCCCTGCCTCAAGGCTTCACCATCCGGGCTTCCACGTCCAGACTTCCAATCAATGTTCGGTACCGATACCCGGACTAGCCGATAAAAGGATCCCGAAAACTCTGGCCTCACTGACTGGCTGACCCCCCTGCAGAGACATCTGACCCCGCAACCCTCTGACCTAAGCCAGCCTGACATTCACTCATATACATGACTGGCAATAGTCATAGTCATACTTTATTGATCCTGGGGGAAATTGGTTTTTGTTACAGTTGCACCATAAATAATTAATAGTAATAAAACCATAAATAGTTAAATAGTAATATGTAAATTATGCCAGGAAATAAGTCCAGGATCAGCCTATTGGCTCAGGGTGTCTGACCCTCCAAGGGAGGAGTTGTAAAGTTTAATGGCCACAGGCAGGAATGACTTCCTATGATGCTCAGTGCTGCATCTCACTGGAATGAGCCTCTGGCTGAATGTACTCCTGTGCCCAACCAGTACATTATGTAGTGGATGGGAGACATTGTCCAAGATGGCATGCAACTTGGACAGCATCCTCTTTTCAGACACCACCGTCAGAGAGTCCAGTTCCATCCCCACCACATCACTGGCCTTACGAATGAGTTTGTTGATTCTGTTGGTGTCTGCCACCCTCAGCCTGCTGCCCCAGCACACAACAGCAAACATGGTAGCACTGGCCACCACAGACTCGTAGAACATCCTCAGCATCTTCCGGCAGATGTTAAAGGACCTCAGTCTCCTCAGGAGATAGGGACGGCTCTGACCCTTCTTGTAGACAGCCTCAGTGTTCTTAGACCCGTCCAGTTTATTGTCAATTCGTATCCCCAGGTATTTGTAATCCTCCACCATGTCTATACTGACCCCCTGGATGGAAACAGGGGTCACCGGTACCTTAGCTCTCCTCAGGTCTACCACCAGCTCCTTAGTCTTTTTCACATTAAGCTGCAGATAATTCTGCTGACAATACAAAGACACAGACTCTGATGTCCTTCGTCTATTTCAGAATCAGATTTAATGCCGCTGGCATATGTCAGATTTGAGAAATTTGTTGTTTTGCAGCAGCAGTACAATGCAATAGACATGAAAAATCTTTTGGATTTTTCATAAGTAGGAAATCTATATATAATTAAATTAAATAGCCTGCAGAAAGAGAGGGAAAATTGGTGAGGTAGTGTACATGGGTTCATTGTCCATTCAGAAATCTGACGGCAGAGAGGAAAAAACTGCTCCTAAAACAGCGAGCGTGTGCATTCATGCTCTTTACCTCATCCTTGATGGTAGCAATGAGCAGAGGCATATCCTGGGTGATGGGGTACCTTCGTAGTGGATGCTGCCTGTTTGAGGCATCGCCTTTTGAAGGTGTCCTGGATGCTGGGGAGGCTGGTAACCATGAGGGAGCTGGCTGAGTTTGCAAGTTTGGGCAGCTTTTTCCAGTTCTGGGCAGTGACCCCTCCATACCAGATGGGGATACAACCAGTAAGAATGCTCTTCATGGTACATCTGTAGAAATTTGTGAGAGTCTTTGGCGATACACCATGTCTCCACAAACTCCTAATGAGATACAGCAGCAGTCGTGCCTTCTTTATAATTCCATCAGTATGTTGGGCCAGGATAGATCTTCAGGGATGTTGACACCCAGGAACCTAAAACTGCTCACCCTTTCCACTGCTGGTCCCTCGATGAGGGCTGGTGCGTGTTTCTCAACTTCCCCTCCCTGAAGTCGACAATCAATTCCTTGGTCTTATTGACGTTGAGTGCAGGTTGTTGTTGCAACACCAGTCAACCAGCTGATCTATCTCACACCTGTACACCTCCTCGTCACCATCTGAAATTCTCCTAGCAATAGTGGTGTAATGTTATGTTTTGTAACCTCAGAAATTAATCATAAGAAAAACACAGGGAAAACAGCATTGTCTCATTTTGTTTTTGTACTTTATGACATGGTGGTGTAATGATGCATGCCATTCATGTACTGTGAGATTATCACCGGTAATGAATTATTTAAACTACAAATGCTTAATCAAACAATATACTGACAATATTATTCAAATATTAAATACACACGCTCCTCCCTACTTAGCTATAAACTCCAATTCAATATAGAATACATCTCAACATACATGAATCAGTGGAATTCTTTGCCACAAGCAGCTGTGGAGGCTGAGTCTTCATGGATGTTTAAGGCAGAGGTTAATAGATTCTTGATTAGTCAGGACATGAAGGGATACAGGGAGAAGGCAGGAGATTGGGGCTGAGAGGAAAATTGGATCAGCTATAATGAAATGGTGGAGCAGACTTGATGGGCCAAATGGCCTAATTCTGCTCCTGTATCTTCTGCTTTTATATATATTGTAGCTATCCACACAAATGTATTATATCTACTGCACTTCATCACAGGAGACGTGAGTGCAGTGGGCAACAGTCAAGTCAAGTCAAGTCAAGTCGCTTTTTATTGTCATTTCGACCATAACTGCTGGCACAGTTCACAGTAAAAACGAGACAACATTTTTCAGGACCATTATGCTACATGAAACAATACAGAAACTACACTGAACTACGTAAAACAACACAAAAACTACACTAGACTTCAGACCTACCCAGGACTGCATAAAGTGCACGAAACAGTGCAGGCATTACAATAAATAATAAACAAGACAATAGGCACAGTAGAGGGCAGTAGGTTGGTGTCAGTCCAGGCTCTGGGTATTGAGGAGTCTGATGGCTTGGGGGAAGAAACTGTTACATAGTCTGGTCGTGAGAGCCCGAATGCTTCAGTGCCTTTTGCCAGATAGCAGGAGGGAGAAGAGTTTGTATGAGGCGTGTGTGGGGTCCTTCATAATGCTGTTTGCTTTGCGGGTGCAGCGTGTGGTGTAAATGTCTGTAATGGCGGGAAGAGAGACCCCGATGATCTTCTCAGCTGACCTCACTATCTGCTACAGGGTCTTGCGATCCGCCATGATCATACTGAATGACGGTGCAGGCTCAAAGAGCCGAATGGCCTACTCCTGGCTGACAAGGGAAGTCAAGGACAGTATAAAAATAAAAGAGAAGAAGTATAACATAGCAAAGATGAATGGGAAGCTGGAGGATTGGGAAACTTTTAAAGAGCAACAGAAGGTAACCAAAAAGGCAATACGCAGAGAAAAAATGAGGTACGAAGGTAAACTAGCCAAGAATATAAAGGAGGATAGTAAAAGCTCCTTTAGGTATGTGAAAAGGAAAAAAAATAGTTAAGACCAAAATTGGGCCTTTGAAGACAGAAGCGGGTGAATTTATTATAGGGAACAAGGAAATGGCAGAAGAGTTGAACAGGTACTTTGGATCTGTCTTCACTAGGGAAGACACAAACAATCTCCCAGATGTAATAGTGGCCGGAGGACCTAGGGTAATGGATGAACTGAAAGAAATTTATATTAGGCAGGAAATGGTGTTGGATAGGCTGTTGGGTCTGAAGGCTGATAAGTCCCCGGGATCTGATGGTCTGCATCCCAGGGTACTTAAGGAGGTGGCTTTAGAAATCGTGGACGCATTGGTAATCATTTTCTAATGTTCTATAGATTCAGGATCAGTTCCTGTGGACTGGAGGGTGGCCAATGTTGTCCCTCTCTTCAAGAAGGGAGGGAAAGAGAAAACAGGGAATTATAGACTGGTTAGCCTGACGTCGGTGGTGGGAAAGATGCTGGAGTCAATTATAAAAGATGAAATTACGACACATCTGGATAGTAGTAACAGGATTGGTCCGAGTCAGCATGGATTTATGAAGGGGAAATCATGCTTGACTAATTTTCTGGAATTTTTTGAGGAGGTAACTATGAAAATGGACAAGGGAGAGCCAGTGGATGTAGTGTACCTGGACTTTCAGAAAGCCTTTGATAAAGTCCCACATAGGAGATTAGTGGGCAAAATTAGGGCATATGGTATTGGGGGCAGAGTACTGACATGGATTGAAAATTGGCTGGCTGACAGAAAACAAAGAGTAGCGATTAACAGGTCCCTTTTGGAATGGCAGGCGGTGACCAGTGGGGTACCGCAAGGTTCAGTGCTGGGACCGCAGCTGTTTACAATATATATTAATGATTTAGATGAGGGAATTAAAAGTAACATTAGCAAATTTGCCGATGACACAAAGCTGGAAGGCAGTGTGAAATGTGAGGAGGATGTTATGAGAATGCAGGGTGACTTGGACAGGCTGGGTGAGTGGGCAGATGCATGGCAGATGCAGTTTAATATGGATAAATGTGAGGTTATCCACTTTGGTGGTAAGAACAGGAAGGCAGATTATTATCTAAATGGAGTCAAGTTAGGAAAAGGAGAAGCACAACGAGATCTAGGTGTTCTTGTACATCAGTCACTGAAAGCAAGCATGCAAGTACAGCAGGCAGTGAAAAAAGCTAATGGCATGCTGGCCTTCATAACAAGGGGAATTGAGTATAAGAACAAAGAGGTCCTTCTGCAGCTGTACAGGGCCCTGGTGAGACCACACCTGGAGTACTGTGTGCAGTTTTTGCAGTGTAGATTCACAAGGTTAATTCCCGGGATGGCGGGACTGTCATATATCGAAAGATTGGAGCGACTGGGCTTGTATACTCTGGAATTTAGAAGGCTGAGAGGGGATCTTATTGAAACATATAAGATTATTAAGGGATTGGACACGCTGCAGGCAGAAAGCATGTTCCCGCTGATGGGTGAGTCCAGAACCAGAGGCCACAGTTTAAGAATAAGGGGTAGGCCATTTAGAACGGAGTTGAGGAAAAACTTTTTCAGCCAGAGAGTGGTGGATATATGGAATGCTCTGCCTCAGAAGGCTGTGGAGGCCAAGTCTCTGGATGCTTTCAAAAAAGAGATGGATAGAGCTCTTAAAGATAGTGAAATCAAAGGTTATGGGGATAAGGCAGGAACTGGATACTGATAGTGGATGATCAGCCATGATCACAGTGAATGGCGGTGCTGGCTCGAAGGGCCAAATGGCCTACTCCTGCACCTATTGTCTATTGCCTACTTGGATTTCTTGTATAGTGCTGGACCATAGGCATTGAATGCCAGTCCTACCAAAGGTTTTCTGTCTGAAACATCGACTGTGCTCTTTTCCATAGACGCTGTCTGGCCTCTGAGCTCCTCCAGCATTTTCTGTGTGTTGTTTGGATCTCCAGCATCTACAGATTTTCTTTGTTCGTGATCTCATCCTCAGCTGGCTGTGAGTCTCCTGGTTCAACCACAGCTTGGGTTTGGATATGTTGGGTATTTGACTAATCACTCTTTTCTGAAAAGAGTTGACAGATTTCCTGGGGAAAGTTGGATTAATAAGATCAAAGGGCAATCAGATGTGGGGCTGCTGACACACGATTCTCAGCAGATAGTAACAACAGGCCGATAAGGTAGGTGTATGTTTCTCGAGGGACAGTGTTCAGAGTTACATTAATCATGTAGCTCTTCAGTCCATGCCCAAGTGAGTGAAGAGTTGGAAAGCTGAACGATGCGAGTGTGCAGAGCACCGCAGGAGGGTCTGATAAAGGAGTTGAGAAGCTGTATCCACTATACAGGAATCCAGAATCAGGGGTCTTCAATCCTTTTGGGAGCTACTAAAGGAATAACGGCCAAGCAAAGGCAAGATGGCACTAAACGGCAACTCCTTTGTTTGCATCTTCAGAAACAGCTCTATTTCTATCTTTGATATCTCTTTTATCCCTTTTGAAGACCCTGACCTGGAGTTACACGCTGACTTTGGTTCTTTGCGGGAATGGGAGCCGCTCTCAGGGCCTCACGCCCGGCTGCTTTTCGATATGCTAAGGATGTGGCCTGGAAGACTCGCGTGCCTTCAGGGTGCCAGATTTTCATGGCTCAGGAGGCAGGCTGACTCGAGACTGGTGCCCCTGAGTGAGACGTTGTGGGAGAACAGAGAACATCGGGAGCAGCAGGTTAGCTGCCAGTTGTGGGTTCTGAGACCTGAGCCGTCCCAGGGCCGATTCTCTGGGTGCAGAGCTTGGTAAAAGCAATGCAACAGACTTTTAACATCGTAATCAGCGAGTTGTTTGTATGCCTCCCCTCTCGCTGTGAAATGGAGACACCTCTTGTTCCCTTATTAGGGAGAGAGCGAGCCTGTGGTATGTAGAATTACCGGCTGAACGTAATCTTTGGGGTACTGCAAGTCTGTGTCTTTATTGATGCTTTGCTGCACGCTTGAGTGCTCGGTGGGGGCGCTGATGCTTTTTTGATGGTGGGGGGGGTCATTCCTTTTGCTGTTGCTTATGCATGGGAGGGGGGAGCTGGGGGGGCTATGGGGTCCTAACATTTAACTGTCATTCATTCTTTGGGACACCCCTCTGTTTTCGTGGATGTTTGCAAAGAAAAAGAATTTCAGGATGTATATTGTATACATTTCTCTGACATTAAATGTACCTATTGAAACTTCCGGTAGTGTACCAGTGACCACTGACCACAGTTCAAATCCCACTGCAGTCTGCAAAGAGTTTAAATGTTTTGCCCGTGACTGTGTGGGTTTCCTCTGGGTGCTCTGGGATCCTCCTACGGCCCAGAGACATGTGGGTGTGAGCCGTGGGCATGCTCTGTTGGCACTGGAAGCCCAATCCTCGCTGATCTGATTTGATGTAAATGAGGCATTTTAATGTACGGTTCGATGTACGTGCAACAAATAAAACTAAACTAATTTTTCAGACCTTTATTCTTTGGAGTTTAGTAGAAGAGGTGATCTTGTTGAAAAGTAGAAGAGCCCAGGTGGATAGAGGCTAGTGGGAGGGTCTTGAACGAGGATCATGGACGAGGGGGTGGGCAGTGAAAACTGAGCTGGAAAGACTCTTCCAGCAGAGGGTGTGTCTCTGTGGCTCCCTATCCCAGAAAGTCATGGAGGCTGGAGAATTTGGGTTACTGAAGATCTTCGAAAGAGCAGGGAATCAAGGTGTATGGTGCACTGATACAGAAAAGGAGATGGGAGATTGGGCAGATCACCATGATCATACTGAGTGATGTGGCAGATTCACGGAGCTCTATTTCTCTAAACCAGGGGTTCCTGAACAGCAGGCGTTCTTATGGGCATTCTCAGTAGAGACAAAGAAACAACAGAATGAATGATAAACCAAACATAACTGAAGATGTAAAAAGCAACCAGTCTGCAAAAGGCAAATACAAATAAATAAATAAATAAATAATAAATAACATTGAGAATGTGTTGTGGAGTCTCTCTGACAATGAATCAATCACTTCACCACCATCTCCAGCACAACCACATCCCTCCTGAAACATGCAGGCCAGAACTAATCAGTATTCAAGCTGGGGTCTAACTGCGGTTTTACACAGATCTAGCCTAACTCAAGATACCCCAGCTACAGCATCCCCTTTGTCTTTTTAATCACTGCACTGAGCTGCCCGGCTGTCGACCTACACATCCCCTGCTCCTCCACACTGCTAAATAGCCCTCTTATTGTACATTTGCTGCAGTGCACTGACGGGAACACCAAGTACTGGCTGTCCACCAGAAAGCAAAGAACAGGACTGAACAGACTATATTCAGGCTGTGACCAGGGATCAGTTTTTGGGCTCCAACTGTTTACAGTAGATTGGCTGAGGGACCAAAATATTGACCACCACAGGGTTGTGAAAATGCCAGAGGCCACCCATTCCCATATTATCATCCATGGCCTCCTCTACTGTCACAACGAGACCACCCTCGGGATGGAGGAGCAACATTTGGTCTGAGTAGCCTCCAACTTGACGGCATGAACATTGATTTCTCTAGTTTCCAATAATTCCTCTCTCCTTCTTTCTTTTTCAATTCCCTATTTTGACTTCCCTCTTACCACTTCCCTACTTCTCACCTGCCCATCACCTCCCTCTGGGTCCCCTCCTCCTTCCCTTCCCCCCACAGTCCACTCTCCTCTCCTGTCAGATTTCTTCCTCTTTAGCCCGTTATCTTGATGAAGGGTCAAGATCCAAAATGCTGACTGCTTACTATTTTCCACAGATGCTGCTGAGTTCCTCCAGCATTTTGTGTCTGTTGAGTGAGGTATTTCTTTAGCCAGAGGGTGGTGAACCTGTTGAATTCGTTGCTACAGATGGCTTTGGAGGCCAAGTCATTGGGTGTATTTAAATTGGAGGTTGATAGGTTCTTGATTAGTCAGGGCATCAAAGGTCAAGGGGAAAAGGCAGGAGGATAATAAATCTGCCATGACAGAAGAACAGAAGAGCAGATTTCATGAGTTGAATGGCCTAATTCTGCTCCCATGTCTTATGGTCTCCCATCACCAGGACAATTTTTGACCCAATTTTTAGCTCATCTTGGATCCCATATTCCTTAAACTTCGGCACCAGTCAACCATGCTGGACCTTGTAAGATGCCTCATGGAAG
Organism: Mobula birostris; assembly: GCF_030028105.1. Taxonomy (NCBI): domain Eukaryota; kingdom Metazoa; phylum Chordata; class Chondrichthyes; order Myliobatiformes; family Myliobatidae; genus Mobula; species Mobula birostris. The sequence continues at coordinate 6,295,542 of NC_092384.1, read as the reverse complement.
TCCAAATAGCAAAGTCTCCAACCCCCCCTTCATCAGTCCTTTTAGTTATCTCCTCCAAATATTCAGTCAAATGAGTGAGACAAGGTCTCCTGAACTCAAAACAGAACTCAAGCCCCTAGCATTCTCTCCAATAATTCACCCAACACTAATATAAGGCACATCAGCTGTAGCTGCAGCTGGCTTATCCCTTGCCTCTTTTAAATAAAGGAACGACATTACCAATCTTACAGCACCTTACCTGTGACTAATCGAGCTGCAATAACGTCTGTCGGGAAAGCAGCTACCTCCTCTTCCCTGACTTGCCATAGCAAACTAGGATAGACCTCATCTCTCCCTCCCGACTTACCAGCCCTTCTGCGTTCCCGACATTTAACACTCAAAGATTATTAATGCCTTCCTCCTAAGCACACCATCCTCTAGGCCCTCGCCCACGTTCCCTGACTCCATACAGAGATTAGCCCGAGTCCCCAGGGGGACCCACTCTTTCCCTGGCCTCCTTTTAGCTCCTGAGGTACCTCGACAGGCACTCATCGGGTTGTGACCGGATTCTGTTCCTGAAAGCTGTTAGCAACCCGGGTTGTGCATACATTGGAAATGAACCAGCCGTGTGTGGGAGACGGTCACTGAAACACCAGTGACAGTGAGAGCAAGCCAGGCGTAGGAAGAGTGGCCGCCAGCCGTCCTCGCTCACTGAGTGGGCACGTGCTCAGCTCCACCCAGCCCCGAATGTTGTTGGCTCAGGGTGGGGAGAGAAGGCACTGAAAAATATCCCATCCCCACCCACCAGAAGATAGAACAGTACGGGAACACGTACTTCAGCCCATGAGGATGCACTGAATTTATTAAACTAGTAACTGAGTTAATCCTTTCTCCTTAAGCAATGGCATAGGCTGCTTTCTCTGCACGTTCGTGTGCCTCCACCATCCTGGCAGAGCATTCCAGACACCCGTCACTTTGTAAAGTACTCCTCCTGCACATCTCAACTTAAATGCATCCCTCTATTATTAGACATTTTGACTCTGGGGGAAAAAGATACCAGCTCTCTACTCTATCTATGCCTCTTATAATCTTACAAAGCTCTATCAGATCTCCCCTGAGCCTCTGCTACTTCAAAGGAAACAACCCAAGTGTGTCAAACGTCTCTTTATAGCCTATACCGTCCAATCCAGCCAGCATCCCGGTGAATTTCTTCTGTCCCCTCTCCAAAGCCTCCGCACCCTTCCTAGAGTGCGGCACCAGAGGTGAATGGAATTCTCCAGATGTGGCCGAACTAGAGTTTATTAAGCTACAATATAACTTCCTGACTTGTGAACACAGCTCACTGACCAATAACAGCAAGCACGCCACACGCTTTCGTGCAATCAAGATGGCTGCAGCCCTACAACAGCTGACACATCCATCCATCCCAACAGTCTCCCAGACAATCGCTCATATGCACATGGTGCCCATTATAAGCTGGGCAGTGGTAACATGCAGACGGCCTGCAGAACGTCTTGGGATTTTCCTCGATCTTATCTGCCAAGGACATTTTCTGTGCACTTGTTGTCCTGCTAATTTCCTAAGCACTCGACATTACCCAAGAGATCCCCTCCCTGATTTCTGCTCCCTTGCTCCCCGAATGTAGTGTGGAAAAGTGTGAGGTCACGATGCACACAACAGAAAGGCAAAAGGCTGGCAGCTTTAATGTTCAAAAAGATCCATGTGTCACAGAACACAGAACATAGAAATTTACAGCACTATACAGGCCTTCCAGCCCACAACCATTTAACTTACTCTAAGGTCAATCTAACCCTTCCCTCCTACATAACATTCCATTTTTTTTTATCATCTATGTGCTTACCGAAGAATTTCTTCAATGCCCCTAGTGTATCTGCCTCTACTATCACCCCTGGCAGGGGCTTCCATGCAACCCCCCCACTCTGTGTGTAAAAAACCCCCATCTCTGATATACCCCTGAAACTTTCCTTTAATTACCTTAAATTTATGCCCCATCATATTAGACATTTGCTCCCGGAGACAAAGGCTCTGGCTATCCACTCGATCTATGCCTCTATAAAGTCACCTCTCATCCTCCTTCATTCCAAAGAGAAGAGCCCTTGCTCACTCAGCCTATCCTCAAACCCTCTAATCCGGCAGCATCATAGAAACACGAAAAACTACAGCACAATACAGGCCCTTCGGCCCACAATGCTGTACCGAACATGTCCTCACCTTAGAAATTACCTAAGGTTACCCATAGTCCTCTATTTGTCTAAGTTCCATCTACCTATCCAGGAGTTTCTTAAAAGACCCTATCATTTCCACCTCCACCAACACTACTGGCAGTCCATTCCGCACACTCACCACTCTCTGTGTAAATAACTTAACCCTGACATCTCCTCTGTACCTACTTCCCAGCACGTTAAAACTGTGCCCTCTCGTGCTAACTATTTCAGCCCTGGGGAAAAGCCTCTGACTATCCACACAATCAATGCCTCTCATCATCTTATACACCTCTAACAGGTCACCTCTCATCCTCCATCATTTCAAGGAGAAAAGGCCAAGTTCACTCAATCTATTCACATAAGGCATGCTCCCCAATCCAGGCAACATCTTTGTAAATCTCCTCTGCACCCTTTCTATGGTCTAGTGGGATCTGACCAGGGTCCTATACAGCTGCAAAATTCCTCTCGGCTCGTAAATTCAATTCCACAATTGATGAAGGCCAATACACCGTATGTCTTCTTAACCACGGAGTCAACCTGTGCAGCAGCTTTGAGTGTCCTATGGACTCGGACCCCAAGATCCCTCTGATCTTCCACACTGCCAAGAGTCTTACCATTAATACTATATTCTGTCATCATATTTGACCTACCAAAATGAACCACTTCACACTTATCTGGGTTGAACTCCATCTGCCACTTCTCAGCCGAGTTTTGCATCCTATCAATGTCCTGCTGTAACCTCTGACAGCCCTCCACACCATCCACAACACCCCCAACCTTTGTGTCATCAGCAAATTTACTAACCCATCCCTCCACTTCCTCATCCAGGTCATTTATAAAAATCACGAAGAGTAGGGGTCCCAGATCAGATCCCTGAGGCACACCACTGGTCACTGAACTCCATGCAGAATATGACCCGTCTACAACCACTCTTTGCCTTCTGTGGGCAAGCCAGTTCTGGATCCACAAAGCAATGTCCCCTTGGATCCCATGCCTCCTTATTTTCTCATAAGCCTGCCATGAGGTACCTTGTCAAATGCCTTGCTGAAATCCATATAGACTACATCTACTGCTCTACCTTCATCAATGTGTTTAGTCACATCCTCAAAAAATTCAATCAGGCTCATAAGGCATGACCTGCCTTTGACAAAGACATGCTGACTACTCCTCATCATATTATGCCTCTCCAAATGTTCATAAATCCTGCCTCTCAGGATCTTTTCCATCAACTTTCCAACCACTGAAGTAAGACTCACTAGTCTATAATTTCCTGGGCTATCTCTACTCCTTTTCTTCAATAAGGGAACAACATCCGCAACCCTCCAATCCTCGAGAACCTCTCCCGTCCCCATTGATGATGCAAAGATCATTGCCAGAGGCTCAGCAATCTCCTCCCTCACCTCCCACAGTAGCCTGGAGTACATCTCATCCGGTCCTGGTGACTTATCCAACTTGATGCTTTCCAAAAGCTCTGGCACATCTTCTTTCTTAATATCTAAATGCTTAAGGTTTTCAGTCCGCTGTAAGTCATCCCTACAATCGCCAAGATCCTTTTCTGTAGTGAATACTGAAGCAAAGTATTCATCAAGTACCTCTGCTATCTCCTCTGGTTCCATACACACTTTTCCACTGTCACACTTGATTGGTCCTATTCTCTCATGCCCTATCCTCTTGCTCTTCACATACTTGTAGAATGCCTCGTGGTTTTCCTTAATCCTGTCTGCCAAGGCCTTCTCATGACCCCTGCTGGCTCTCCTAATTTCATTCTTAAGCTCCTTCCTGCTAGCCTAATAATCTTCTGGATCTCTATCATTACTTAGTTTTTTGAACCCTTCGTAAGCTTTGCTTTTCTTTCTGACTAGGTTTACAACAGCCATTGTTCATCACTGTTCCTGTTCCCTACTATCTTTTCCCTGTCTAGTTCTGTGTATATGTGTGTATTATCATTGCTAACCTGTTACATTTATATCCTTGTGATTAGTGTACTGTATTACTTATTTCTTTAATAAAACTTTATTTAGTTCCTAGTAATCACAGACTCCAACGAGCGTTCCATTTCTGCTGGTTTGGCAACCCAGTTACGGGGTACGTAACATGAGTGGGGATCTCGTCCGGGATTTTGAACGCCAAAATTGGGACTGGGTAAATTGATTGGGTTAAAATTCCCGAAAGAAAAAAAAGGGCAAACAGCAGAAATGGAGATTGAGGAATTTCTAAAGGCGCCGACCTCGGAGGCATTAGAGGATGCCAGGAAATCAGAATTGGCGACTGTTGCCAAACGGTTGAATCTTTTTAGGGGGAAGCCGACAATGAGGAGAGCAGAGATACAGAGCTATTGTTGAGCATTATATATCTAAAGGCGTGTTTCCCCACGGGGAGCTGGAAGTGCTGTCTATGAGCAAACCTGGTGGAGAAGCAGTGCAGCTGCAGATGGAAAAATTAAGGCTTGAGCACGAGTTCCAAGTAAAGCAGTTAGAACGAGAAGACAGAGAGAAGGAAAGGGAGTTTGAGCTGGAGAAGTTAAGGATGACGATAGAGAGGGGCCAAATGCCGAACCAAGGTGGAGGGTTCAGGGCGACCCAGGAGGTTAGGTTGGTTCCCCCGTTTGAGGAGGCCGATGTTGATCGGTACTTTCTACATTTTGAAAGAGTCGCTGCAAGTCAGGACTGGCCGAGAGATAAGTGGGCTGTTTTGCTTCAGAGCGTACTTAAAGGGAAGGCTCAGCAAGCTTGCTCCGCGTTGTCTGCAGAAGATGCCCAGAGGTATGATGTGGTGAAAGAGGCTATTTATGAGTTGGTCCCGGAGGCATACCGGCAAAGGTTCCGGAATGTGAGGAAGCAGTGGGGCCGCACGTATTTAGAGTTTGTCCGTGAGATGCAAATGCATTGTGAGCATTGGTGCGCCTTGAAAGGGGTCACTGGGAATTATGACAGACTGCTACAGCTAATACTGATTGAGCAATTTAAAGGTTGTGTTCCTGAAGGTATGAGGCCCTATCTAGATGATAAAGAGGCAGAAACCTTAGCCTTGATCTTAAGGAGGGTGTTAGACTTTAGTTCAGAGACCCAGACTGGGGAGGTCAGGGTGATAAAAGGCATTGGGAAAGGGACTGAAGCAGTACCTTTGTACCAGGTACACCTAAAAAGTGACTTGGTCTCCGTACCAGTCACGATAGAGGTGAGGCCTGAACTACCGATGGAAGGCGTGGAGGTCTTACTCGGTAATGACCTCGCCGGCGGAGATGTGTACCCAGCAGTAAAGCTGACAAGCCAGCCTGCCAGGACTGAGGACCCGCCCATGGACTCACAGGTTTAACCCGTTTGTGCAGTAACTCGGCGCATGTCCAGAAAGGCTGCCGAAGCGAATGTAGATTTAGCTGAGACGTTTTTACCAGCCTTGTACCAGGAGGGGTTAGAAAGTGAAAAGAAGGAGCATAGTGGAGCGGAAGGAAGTGAGGGAGTTGAGGCAGATTTATCATTAGCGAGGAAGGAGTTTATACAGGCACAGGAACGAGACGAAGAGCTGATGGTTTTGACAGAGACAGCTCTCTCCGAAGCAGAAATAAAAAGGGAACCAGCGGGCTATTATGTGAAGGAGGGAGTACTGATGAGGAAGTGGAGACCAAGTACCGTGCACGCAGATGAGGAGTGAGGGGTGGTACACCAGGTGGTAGTGCCGAAAATTTATAGGGACGAGATTTTTAACCTGGCCCACAAGATACCCCTCGGTGGACATTTTGGGGTGAGGAAAACAGTCGATAGAATTATAAAATAGTTTTACTGGCCGAACACGAGGAAGGATATTATTGAGTATTGTAGACGTAAGCCGACAGTTAATGCATATTAATACGTTAAAAGCTTACCATGATAAGAAAACAGATCTAGTCGGTGTTATCACAAAAATAAATGAGGCTGGGGTGCCAAATGATAAGGGGAAAACCCATCTTGAAAAGATAAATATGGTGCCGACCAGATTGGAGAACTCTATTGTTTTGGCTAACTTTGCTGATAAGGTCTCTCACTTAACCCCCGAACAGAGCGAGCCGCTGATAAAGCTAATTAACCGGCACGCCGATGTGTGTCCGGATGTCCCGAGGCGATGCAAGGGGATGGTACATGATGTTGTTGTCACATCAGATCAGCCTATTAAGCAACACCCCTATAGGATGGACTTGGAGAAGGGCAAGCTGGTGGAGAAAGAAATTGAACACATGCTAGCCACAGGTATTATTAGGCCATCCAAATCGGAATGGGCTTCTCCCTGTGTGGTTGTCCCAAAAGCCGATGGGAGCATACGATTCTGTACAGAAAGGTGAACGCCATCACAAAAACTGATGCTTACCCCATCCCAAGGGTAGACGATTGCATCAATAAAGTGGAGAGGGCTAAGTACATCACAAAGATCGATTTGCTGAAAGGGTACTGTTGTGTTCCTTTAACCGACCGGGCTAGAGAAATCTCGGCATTTGTCACTCCATCCGGGTTATACGAGTATAATGTTTTACCTTTTGGCATGAAAAACGCCCCAGGGACCTTCCAAAGGATGATTAATTCAGTGATAAAAAGGTTAAAGAATGCAGAAGCGTATGTTGACGATTTAGTGGTCTGGAGTGACACGTGGGAGGAGCACATTGTTTCAGTAGAGGAACTGTTTAAACGGCTGTTTGAAGCCAACCTGACAGTGAACCTCGCAAAAAGTGAATTCGGCCACGCTCAGGTCACTTATCTGGGATTTGTGGTAGGACAGGGGCAGCTGGCTCCGATGCAGGCTAAGGTGCAGGCTATCTCTGAAGTTCCCATCTCGACAGACAAGAGAGCCCCAAGAAGGTTCTTGGGGATGGTGGGGTACTATCGGAAGTTTTGCAAAAACTTTGCAGATATTACCCTCCCTCTTACTAAGCTCTTGCCAAAGAATGCGAAGTTTGTGTGGAACGACCTTTGTCAACAAGCCTTCGAGAGTCTGAAGGCGATTCTGTGTCACCACCCTGTATTGAATGCGCCTGACTTTTCAAAACCCTTCTCCCCAGCAACAGATGCTAGCGACGAAGCAGCCGGGCCGGTGCTGTTGCAGACAGACAAAGAGGAGATTGACCACCCAGTACTTATTTTTCTAAGAAGTTTAATGTCCATCAGAGAAATTATTCCACTGTGGAGAAGGAATTACTGGCAGTCATACTGGCATTACAACATTTTGAGGTTTATATTTGTCCGGCATGGAAACCACTGATAATTTACACTGATCACAATCCATTAGTGTTTTTGGCCACAATAAAGGATAAAAACAAACGCTTATTAAGTTGGAGCCTGGTGTTACAGGAATTTGATATTAAGATAAAACATATAAAAGGAATGGACAATGTGATTGCTGATTGTCTGTCAAGGTGTTAAAACTTAAAGTTCTCTGTATTAGCTGAATAGCTGATGACTACCTGTATATTAGTGTGTATCTTATAATGTGCATTCATGCCCATAATTTTTACCCCAGTAAAAATCCTTTTAAGGGTGGGGGTGTCATGTGTGACGCCAAGCAGAGCTACCGGACGGATGATGCTAATGAGAGAGATAACGGAAGACAATGGAGAAACATTCAAAATGCTAATAAGAGAGAAGAGAGATTAACGAGAAAGAAACACAATTCAGATATTGACAGACCGTTTGCTTTGAACCTGAACTGTTTGAAGTTTGATGGACAGGTGATACCCCAGCAGGGGGATAAAAGGAGCAGGTTTGCTAAGGCACGACACGCCACGAGACCCTGGAAAGAGCAGCGTGCCCCCACAAGTTGGTGTGAGTTTGGAAGACCGGTTCGCGGGAATTGGTCAGAGGCTCACAGGGTGTAAAGGTACGATCGGTGGGAACCTGAGGTGTGTGTCCGCCCTTGCCTGGGTGCCGGGTTCACCATGGAAGAACGATCGTATCCGGAACGGAGGGGTCACAATCGGTGACCACAGCAGGATCAGAAGACATCAAAAGGTCTGCCCAAAACCAACTGCATCTCTCACTCTCTCTCTCTCTCCAGCGGTACAACAACAGCGATTACTTCAAACTGCACTAAACTGAACTGAACTCTGCTTCACTTAAGACTGATCATTTTACCCCTAGACTGCGATAGGGCTTGGTTGATTCCTATTACCCTATTTCTGTGTATATGTGTGTATTATCATTGCTAACCTGTTACATTTATATCCTTGCGATTAGTGTACTGTATTACTTATTTCTTTAATAAAACTTTATTTAGTTCCTAGTAATCACAGACTCCAACGAGCGTTCCATTTCTGCTGGTTTGGCAACCCAGTTACGGGGTACGTAACACTTAAAAGACTGTATCATTTCCGCCTCACCACCGTCGCCGGCAGTCCATTCCACACATGCACCACTTTCTGCATAAAAAACTTACCCCTGACATCTCTGTACCTACTTCCAAGCACCTTAAAGCTGTGCCCTCCTGTGATAGCCATTTCAGCCATGGGAAAAAGCTTTTGACTGTCCACATGATCAATGCCTGTCATCATCTTGAACAACTCCATCAGGTCCACTCTCATCTTCCGCCGCTCCAAGGAGAAAAGGCTGAGTTCACTCAACCTACTCTCATAAGGCACATTCCCCAATCCAGGCAACATCCTTGTAAATCTCTTCTGCACCCTTTCTATGGTTTCCACATCCTTCCTGTAGGGAGGCGATCAGAACTGAGCACAATACTTCAAGTGGGGTCTGACCAGGGTCCTATATAGCTGCATCATTACCTCTCGGCTCTTAAACTCAATCCCACAATTGATGAAGGCCAATACACCATATGCCTTCTTAACCACAGTGTCAACCTGCGCAGCTGCTTTGTGTGTCCTATGGACTCGGACCCCAAGATCCCTCTGATCCTCCACACTGCCAAGAGTCTGACACTTAATACTATATTCTGCCATCATATTTGACCTACCAAAATGAACCAACTCACATTTATCTGGGTTGAACTCCATCTGCCACTTCTCAGCCCAGTTTTGCATCCTATCAATGTCCCACTGTAGCCTCTGACAGTACTCCACACTATCCACAACAACCCCAATCTTTGTGTCATCAGCAAATCTACTAACCCATCCCTCCACTTCCTTATCCAGGTCATTTATAAAAATCATGAAGAGTAGGGATTCTCTGAACAGATCCCTGAGGCACACCACTAGTCACCGACCTCCATGCAGAATATGACCCGTCTACAACCACTCTTTGCCTTCTGTGGGCAAGCCAGTTCTGGATCCACAAAGCAAGGTCCCCTTGGATCCCATGCCTCCTTACTTTCTCAATAAGCCTTGCATGGGGTACCTTATCAAATGCCTTGCTAAAATCCATATACGCTACATTTACTGCTCTATCATCATCAATGTGTTTAGTCACATCTTCAAAAAATTCAGAGAGGCTTGTAAGGCATGACTTGCCTTTGACAAAGCCATGTTGACTATTCCTCATCATATTATGCCTCTCCAAATGTTCATAAATCCTGCCTCTCAGGATCTTCTCCATCAACTTACCAACCACTGAAGTAAGACTCACTGGTCTATAATTTCCAGTGCAATCTGTACTCCCTTTCTTGAATAAGGGAACAACCTCCCTTATTTTGCCTCCCTCCTTGTCCTTTCTGAAACATCTAAAACCCGGCACTTGAAGTCACCATTCACGCCCCTGAGCCATCCAAGTCTCTGTAATGGCCACAACATCATACCTCCAAATACGGATCCACACTATGAGCTCAACTGTTTTGTTCATAATACTCCTCGCATTAAAATAGACACATCTCAAACCATCGGTCTGAGCGCATCCTTTCTATAACACCTGCCTATCCTCCCTTTCGCACTGTCTGCGAGCCAACTACCTCTTCCCCAGTCTCTTCAGTTCAGTTCCCACCCCCCAGCAATTCTAGTTTAAGCTCTCCTCACTAGTCTTAGCAAACTTCCCTGCCAGGATATTGGTCCCCCTCAGATTCAAATGCAACCCGTCCTTTTTGTACAGGTCACACCTGCCCCAAAAGAGGTCCCAATGATCCAGAAATCTGAATCCCTACCCCCTGTTCCAACCCCTCAGCCACACATTTTTCCCCTGCCTCACTCTATTCCTGTACTCACTGTCACGTGGCACAGGCAGTAATCCCGAGATTTCTACCTTTGGGGTCCTGCTTCTCAACTTCCTTCCTAACCCCCTGTAGGCTGTTTTCAGGACCTCCTCCTTTTTCCTACCTACGTTGCTGGTCCCAATATGTACCACCACATCTGGCTGTTCCCCTTCCCACTTCATGATATCGTGGACGCATTCAGAAACATCCCAGACCCTGGCACCTGGGAGGCAAACTACCATCCGAGTTTCTTTCCTGCATCCACAGAATCGCCTGTCTGACCCCCTAACTATAGAGTCCCCTATCACTGCTGCCTTCCTCTTCCTTTCCCTACCCTTCTGAGCCACAGGGCCAGACTCTGTGCCAGAGGCACAGCCACTGTTGCTTCCCCCAGGCAGGCTGTCTCCCCCAACAGTACTCACACAGGAGTACTGATTGTTAAGGAGGACAGCCACAGGGGTACTCTCTGGTATCTGACTCTTACCCTTCTCTCTCCTGACTGTTACCCACTTACCTGTCTCCCGAGGCCCCGGTGTGACTACCTGCCTATAGCTCCTATCACCTCCTCACTCTCCCTGACCAGACGAGGGTCTTCGAGCCGCATCTCCAGTTCCCTAACACAGTCCCTAAGGAGCTGCAGCTCGATGCACCTGGCACAGATGTGGCCGTCCGGGAGTCTGGAAGTCTCCCAGACATCCCACATTTGACACTGAGCTCAGAACATCAGCCTCACCCACATATTTCCTGTCTATCCTACACAGGCAACCTACCTCACCTCGACCCGCTATTGCCGAAGCCCCGTTGAGCCAAGGCCCTCCTACTGTCTCCCTCTACTCTGTCACCCGCTCATCGGGTGCCTGCTCTGTAAAGCCGTCGCCTTTTAAACTCTTCTCGCTGTTCTAACTGGCTGACGTCCATGCCCTTGCGCAGTCGTGCCTTGATCAAACCGCTGAAGAAATAACCTCTCCTTTTAAACTCCTCTCGCTGTTCTAACTGGCTGACGTCCATGCGCTTGCTCAGTCGTGCCTCGATCGTGCCTAGATCCTGGCAAATCTCCTCTGCATTGTCTCTAAAGCTTCCACATCCTTTCTATAATGAGGTGGCCAAAACTGAACATGGTACTTCAAAATTCAAAGTACATTTATTATCAAAATATGTATACGGTATGCAAACTTGAGATTTATCTCCTTACAGGCTGCCGCACCTCTGGCGCTGAGTTCGGCCCAGTAGCTCAGAGGGGCAGGGAACGGAAGAGGATGGCAGCTGTGACAGGGGACCCTATACTCAGGGGACAGATAGGTGATTCTGTGGAGCCAAAAAGGAAACATGGATGATAGTTTGGCTCCCAGGTGCCAGGGTCTGCGATGTTTCTGAATATGACCACGATACCCTGAAAAGGGAGGGTGGGCAGCCAGAAGTTGTGCTACATATTGACACCAATGACACAGGAAGAAAAAAGGAGGAGGGACTGGGGAAAAAAAAGAATAGAGGGAGTTAGGAAGGAAGCTGAGAAAAAGGACCTCAAGGGTAGTAATCTCAGGATTGCTGTCTGTGCCACATGACAGTGAGGGTAAGAATAGAATGAGGTGGCAGATAAATGTGTGGCTGAAGGTTTGGAGCGGGGGCAGGGATTCAGATTGCTGGACAATTGGGACTTCTCCTGGGGCAGGTGGGACCTGTACAAAAGGAACGGGTTGTACTTGACTCCAAGGGGGACCAATGATAGAGCTGAGGATGAGCCAGCAGGTTTACAAGTAGATGATGGATGTAGCATGAAAGCAAGGAAGGACAAGCCAATGATTGGGTACAAATGCAGACAGAGCAAAGAGTTAAATTGTACCACACAGGCAAAATTCAAAAGGACGAAGGGTGCAGGACTAAAGGTGCCGAATTTAAATATGCATAGCATTCAGAATAAGGTCGATAAACTTGTGGTGCATTTAGAGATTGGTCGGTATGACATTGTGGGCATCACTGAGTCGTGGCAGAAAGAACATCAATTTGGGAGTTTAACATCAAAGGGTATACTTTGTATTGAAAGCGCAAGCAGGAGGGTATAGGCTCTGTTGGTAAGAGGTGGAATTACATCTTTAGAAAGAGGTGACATAGGGTCAGAGAATGTTGAATTTAGCAACGGTAAAAAACTAGTATGTGAATCTTACATAGGCCTCCAAATAGCAGCCAAGATGTAGGGTTGAGATTGCAAAAAGAGCTGGAAAAGGCGTGTAATAAGGGCAATGACGCAATTGTAATGGGGGACTTCAATATGCAAGGGGATTGGGAAAATCAGGTTGGTGTCGGATTGCAACAAAGGGAATTTATTGAATGTCTACAAGATAGCTTTTTAGAGCAGCTTGTGCTTGAGGCTACTCGGGAAAGGCTATCTTAGATTGGGTGTTGTGTAACAACCCAGATCTTGTTAGGGAGCTTCATGTAAAGGAACCCTTAGAAGGCAGTGATCATCGGATTGAATTCAAACCGCAGTTTGAGAGGGAGAAGCATAAATCACATGTACCAGTATCACAATGGAAAAAAGGGAATCACAGAGGCATGAGAGAGGAGCTTAACTGGAGGATGATATAGGGGGGATGGTGGCAGACCAGAGATGGCTTAAGTTTCTGGGAATAGTTCAAAAGGCACAGGATAGAAGTTGTTCTCAAATGGCAGGGGTAGGAAACCATGGCTGACAAGGGAAGTTAAGGACTGCATAAAAGCCAAGGAAAGGGCATATAAGGTAGCAAAAGTGAGTGGGAAGTTAGACGATTGGGAAGCTTTTAACAACAAAAGGCAACTGAAAAAGCTGTAATAAGGGAAAAGATGAAATATGAGAGCAAACTAGCCAATAATATAAAGCAGGATACCAAAAGTTTTTTCAGTTACATAAAGAGTAAAAGGGAGGTGAGGGTTGATATCGGACTACTGGAAATTGATGCTGCTGAGGTAGTAATGGGGGACAAAGAAATAGCAGATGAACTTAATAGGTACTTTGCATCTGTCTTCACTGTGGAAGACACTAGCAGTGTTTCAGATGTCTGTGAGTGTCAATGAGTGCATTGCTATTACAAAGGAAAAAGTGGTAGCCAAACTCAAAAGTCTTAAGGTGGACAAGTCATCTGGAGCGGGTGGACTACATCCCAGATTCCTGAGAAAGGTTGCTGAACAGATAACTGATGCATTGGTCATAATTTTTCAAGAATCATTTGATTTTGGCTTGGTCCCTGAGGATGGGAAAATTGCAAATGTCATTTCACTCTTTAAGAAGCAAGGATGGCAAAAGAAAGGAAATTATAGGCCAGTTAGTATAACGTCAGTGGTTGGGAAAGTGTTGAAGTCCATTATCAGGATGAGGTTTCGGGCTACTTGGAGACTAATGATAAAATAAGTCAAAGTCAGCATGGTTTCTGTAAAGGGAAATCGTGTCCGACAAATCTGTTAGAGTTCTTAGAGGAATCAACAGGCTGAGTGGACAAAAGAGAGGCAGTGGATGTAATTTACTTGGATTATAATAAGATATTTGATAAGGTGCCACACACAAGGCTGTTTAACAAGATACAACCCTATGTCGTTACAGGAAAGATACTGGCATGGATAGGGGAATGTCTGACAGGCAGGAGGCAGTGAGTGGGAATAAAGGAGGCCTTTTCTGGTTGTCTGCCAGTGACTAGTGGTGTTCCTCAGGGGCCAGTATTGGGACCGTTACTTTTCACATTGTACGTCAATGATTTCAATAATGGAATTGACGGCTTTGTGGCAAAGTTTATGGATACGAAGATAGGTGGAGGAGTAGGTAATGCTGAGGAAGCAATGCGATTACAGCAGGACTAAGACAAATTGGAAGAATGGGCAAAAAGGTGGTAGATGGAATACAGTGTTGGGAAATGTATGATAATGCATTTTGGTCAAAGGAACAATAGTGCAGACTATTATCTAAATGGGGAGAAGGTTCAAGCATCAGAGGAGCAGAGGGACTTAGGAGTCCTTGTGCAAGACTCCCAGAAGGTTAATTTAGAGGTTGAGTCTCTGGTAAAGAAGGCAAATGCAACGTTGGCATTTATTTCAAGGGGAATAAAATATAAAGGCAAGGAGATAATGCTGAGACTTTATAAGACACTAGTTAAGCTTCACAGAGTATTGTCAACAGTTTTGGGCTCCATATCTCATAAGGGATATGTTGTCATTGGAGAGAGTCCAGAGGTGGTACATGAGGATGATTCCAGGAATGAAGGGGTTAACACATGAGGAACATTTGGCAGCTTTGGGGCTGTACTCACTGAAATTTAGAAGAATGTGTAGAGATCTCATTGAAACCTACCGAAGATTGAAAGGACTAGATAGGATGGATGTGGAGAGGATGTTTGCTATGGTGGGGTATCCAGAACTAGAGGGCACTGCCTCAGAATTGAAGGGCAACCTTTTAGAACAGAGGTAAGGAGGAATTTTTTTAACCAGAGAGTAGTGAATCTGTGGAATGCTCTGCCACAGACTGCGGTGGAGGCCAAATCCGTGGGTATAATTTAAGGCAGAAATTGACAGTTTCTTGATCTGTCAAGGATATGGGAAGAATGCAGGTGTAAGGGGTTGAGTGGGATCCGGAATCAGCCATGATGGAGTGGCAGAGCAGACTTGATGGGCTGAATGGCCTAATTCTACTCCTATGTGTTATGGTCATGGAGCATGGAGAAGCATGGTGCCTAGTCAATGAGATCAGTAGACAGAAGAAGTCTCCATCAGTCAAATAAGTGGTAAAACAGCAGAGGACTGTGTCCTGACATGGTTTACCCACTGTAAGAACCTGCTGGGAAGCCCTCTAATGATTACGAAAGAAGAAGAGGACATACCCACAATACTAACGCAAGTTGACATCGATGACGGTCCATTCATCATTGAGAAACGGAAGAAGGCCAAATATGCACTCAAACAGGGCAGGAGAACTGGACCAGATGGGATACCACCAGATATCCTGAAGAACTGCGACCTGAACAACACATGCTGGACATATGCATAACGGCACTGATGAAAGGCGACAAACCAGAACAGTAGTCACTCTCAAACGTTATCCCAGTCCCCAAGTCTGGATCCCTCACAAAGACAGATAACTACCGCTGTATCAGCTTGACCTGCATCTTAGCAAAGTTATACAATCGGATGATCTTGAACAGGATTCGCACCGCCATTGGCACTAAGCTAAGATTCAATCAGAATGGTTTTCGGCAGAAGCGCACAACAGTAATGCAAATACTTGCTCTCCGTAGGATCATCGAGGAAGTCAAGAAAAACAACCTACCAGCCGTGTTTACTTGCATCGATTTTCGCAAAGCTTTTGACTCCATTCAGGTAAAATGCTGAAGATTCTGAATGCTTACGGAGTGCCAGACCATCTACTGAGAGCAATAGAGTCCAGCTATACCAAAACCATGGCAAAAGTTGTATCACCAGATGGAGAAACAGCAGTGTTCGAGCTCCTAGCTGATGTGCTGCAAGGAGACACTCTGGCACCCTACATCTTTATAATCGTCCTTGATTACGCTCTGCGTCAAGCTACCAAAGATCATGACAAGCTTGGTTTTACCATAAAACCAGGACGAACCAAAAGGGTCAGACCAGTTACACTCACAGATCTCGATTTTGCAGATGACATAGTCCTGCTCTCTGACCAGATGGAGGAAGCACGGCAGCTGCTGACAAAAGTGGAAATAGAATGCAATAAAGTTGGACTTCACCTAAACGCTAAGAAGACAGAGTACATGGCGTTTAACTGCGACAAAGGTACTCTCAAGACTGTAAAGAATGATACCATTAATAAAGTCTTTGACTACAAGTACCTCGGGTCAAGAATGATGAGTTCGGAGAAGGACATAAAGATATGGAAGGCTATGAACGACATGAAGGAAATCTGGAAGTCGAACCTGACCAGAGGGCTTAAAAAGAGGATTTTCATAGCAGTCATAGAGTCCATTCTCATGTACGAATGCGAGACGTGGACACTTATCAAGACGTTGTGGAAGTCTCTAGATGGTTGCTATACACGAACGCTCTGGATGGCTCTTGATGTGAGTTGGCAACAGCACATGACGAACGTTGAGCTCTGTAACAACCTACCGATGCTCACCACTAAAATCGAGGCGAGAAGACTGCAACTAGCGGGGCACTGTCTACGCCACCCCCAGCTACCTGCCAGCCTAGTCATCATATGGGAGCCCAAGCACGGGAGGATGAACCCTGGGCGCCCTCCCAAGACTATGGTCAACACGCTCCTAGAAGACAGCGGCGTGGCTAACGTAGATGAACTGAACACACTGATGAGGGAGAGGGAGAAGTGGAGAGTCCGTCATCGTGCCCGACGCCCGCCCCCTAGGCCTGAGTCGATGTAGTGGTCTTACGGTCTTAAAACAAAGAAACCCAATAGAACCCATTAAAAAAAGACCATCAAATACACAAAGTGCAGAGGAATAAAACTAAACAAACAATGAAAGTAAGCAAGTAACATTCGAACTAAAGTTCACGGAAGTGAGACCACAGCCATGAAACGGGCCATCACTGCAGCATCATTACTTGTAGGGCACAGCCTCAGTTCAGTGCAGAGGTAAGTGAACCTGTGAAGAAGCATGCTCGACACTTGTCTCTGGCCCCGACAACCTGACCTTTTCAATGAGGCCCAGTACCTAGATTGGCAAAACTCAGGGTTCGACACTGGCCTGCCTCCTGTCTCCAGCCCCGACAACCTGACCTTTTCAATGAGGCCCTGTACCTAGATAGGCAAACCTCAGGTCGTTTCTTGCTCTTGTTCCTGGACGTGGGCCTTGCTGCCTCACCTCTGTTCTGTTGTATTGAGTCACCTCCAAGTCCACTTCAGCAATGGTCAAAGATTGGCTCATTCCCCACTCTCGGGCCTGGGCCCCACTGCCTCAACTTGGCCCACACCCACCACACTGCCCCTTTGAGACTTCACACCAGAAAAATGCCAGGTCGTACATTCAGTTCAAAAGCTCAGCTCTGAACTGGAAGGTACAGGCTATTGATTGCAGTTATCGTATCCCAGAAATATTTTTTAATACAGTAATTTATAATTTGGTTTGCTTCCAGTAAGCCTTTGCTGTGCTTCACCAGCACCATTCTAAACTGGAAAGTTTGTGTTCTTGTGCACAAGGCAATGAAGCCACCGTGCAGGGACGGGGAGTGCTGGTGATGAGGAAGGCAAATGGCATTGATATGGGACGTTTGATTACAGGAACAAACTGAGCAATTGGGTTATTATCGTCATCTGTACCGAGGTACAGTGAAAACCTTTGCATGGCCTCCACACAGACCCTCAGTGGATGGAGGTCGTATAAGGTAGGACAGAATGCAGAAAAAGTGTCACCATTAAAGGTGCACAGCCATAATGAGGCAAACCGTCACATCAAAATTCCATCTTGCCATACTAGGTGACTGTTCAATAGTTTTATAACAGGGAGATAGAAGCTGGCCTTGAACCTGGTGGGACGTGCTTTCAGGCTCGATGGGAGAGGGGAAGAAGAGAGGATGTGTGGGGTGGCTGGGGTTTTGATTACACTGGCTGTATTACCGAGGCCGCAAGAAGTGTAGACAAGTTCATGGAGGGGAGGCTGGTTTTCATGAAGTGTGATCTGTGTCCATAACTCCCTGCAGTTTCTCGTGGTCATGTGCAGAGCAGATGTCGTTGTGAATCCCGATAGGATGCATGCTCTTGTACATCGATACCACTGGCGTGAATCGACAGAGACGTGACAAATTTCTTCAGCTTCCCGAGGAAGCAGAGGCACTGGTGACTTTCTAGGCTGTGGCATTTATATGGCTAGAAAATCTAGAAAATGGACAGTATGTCAGTTTTATCAGTTATGTAGTGTCTTGGTACGGCTGCACTGGGAGCAGTGTGTACAGCTGTGGAGAGGAAGGGCCTTGGTGAGGCTGCACTGGGAGCACTGTATACAGCTGTGGAGAGGAAGCTCACCCAGGTGAGGCTGCACTGGGAGCAGTGTGTACAGCTGTGGAGAGGAAGGGCCTTGGTGAGGCTGCACTGGGAGCAGTGTGTACAGCTGCGGAGAGGAAGGGCCTTGGTGAGGCTGCACTGGGAGCAGTGTGTACAGCTGTGGAGAGGAAGGGCCTTGGTGAGGCTGCACTGGGAGCAGTGTGTACAGCTGTGGAGAGGAAGGGCCTTGGTGAGGCTGCACTGGGAGCACCGTGTACAGCTGTGGAGAGGAAGCTCTCCCAGGTGAGGTTGCACTGGGAGCACTATGTACAGCTGTGGAGAGGAAGCTCTCCCAGGTGAGGAGTCTACAGCCGGAAGAACAGTTTAAGATTAAGGGTAATTAGTTTTGGACAACACAAGGCGAAATTCCTTCACTCACCACAAGACAGCTGTGGAGATTTAAATGCCTTCCCTCAATGCAGAGTTCAACAGTGTTATGAACATCAAGATAATTGAAAGATATGTGGATGGTGCAGGGAAATGGAGCCGAGGTAGATCAGCCAAGACCCTGACAATAGTGGGGTAGGCTTGAGGAACTGAATGGCCTTCTCTTAACCAAATGTTACCATAAATGGATTAAAAATTGTATCCTTATACCTGTCATAGAGGGCTACCACAGAAACAGGCCCTCGGCCTACCTAGTCCAAGATGATCTGACCCTCGATCTCGTCTCATTAACCCACACTCGGGCCGTAGTCCTCTATACCCTTCCATCCATGCAACTACCCCAACCTCTCTTTAATGTTCTAATTGGATCCACTTTCACTGGCAGATTGTTGCACACTCACACCGCCCTCTATGCGAAGAAACTTCCCCTCGGATTTCTCCTGAGTGCTTCACCTTTCACCCTGAACACACACGAACTCTTGTTCACCAGGGGAGAAAAGCCTGCATGTATTCTGCCTCTCCACACCACTCATAATTTAGTATTGTGACGAAAAACCAAGTTATCAGAAGATTGATGCTGATGAGAGAGATAAGAGAGACAAATGGAGAAACGTTCAAAATGTTAATGAGAGAGGAGAGAGATTAACGAAAAGAGACACAGTTCCGAGTATTGACAGACCAGTTGCTTTGAACCTGAACTGTTTGAAGTTTGATGGACAGGCGATACCCCAGCAGAGGGATAAAAGGAACAGGTTCGCTAAGACACGACAGACACCATGAGATAACGAGACCCTGGAAGTGCAGTGTGCCCCCACAAGTTGGTGGGAGTTTGGAGGTCTGGTCGCGGACCGACCATAGATGCACAGGGTGGAAAGGTACGATCGGCGGGAACCTGGTGTGTGTCCGCCCTTGCCTGGGTGCCGGGTTCACCGCAGAAGAACGATCGTATCCGGAATGGAGGGGTCACAGTCGGTGACCTCAGAAGACATTAAAAGGGTTCGCCTGAAAGCTAACTGCGAAGAACAAAGGTCTGTCTGAATCAGATTTGCATATTATCTCTCTCTCTCCAACGGCACAACAGTGATTACTGCGAACTGTACTCAACTGGACTGAACTCTGCGTCACTTGAGACTGATCATTTTACCCCTAGACTGCGATAGAGCTTGATTGATTCCTATTATCCTAGTTCTGTGTGCATGTGTGTTTTATCATTGCTAACCTGTTGCATTTATATCCTTACGATTAGAGTACTGTGTTACTTAATTCTTTAATAAAACTTTCTTAGTTCCAGTAATCCAGACTCCAACTAAGTGGCAACCCAGTTACGGGGTACGTAACAGTATACAGTACCTATATAAGATCTCCTGTCATTCTTCTATGCTCCAAGGTACATGTTCGGCACAGCTTTGTGGGCTGAAGGGCCTGTATTGTGCTGTAGGTTTTCTATGTTGTATGTATAAAGTCCTAACCTACTCAATCTTTCCTTGTGTCTCAGGACCTCAAGTCCTGGCAACATCCTTGTACACCAAGGTTCCCCCTCTGTTCCTCAGTACTTCCTAGATCTAACTTATTAACCATATTCTATTCTTGCTAAAGTACATCACCTCACACTTTCATCTGGCACTGCTCTGCCCCGCCCCATCTTACAGACCAATCAACAGCACTCCAGAACCAAGCCCACCCTCCTCACTATTAACACCATTGCCTCCTGTCACTTACTAATTGTTCCTCCTCCAGTCAAAATATTTTATTCAAATTCAAACCACATACATGCCACCATATACAACCAAGATTAATTTTCTCACAGGCATTCACAGGAAAGTGAAGAAATACAATAGAATTTATGAAAAGCTATAAATAACAAAGACTGACACCTGTGTGCAAAAGAAAACTAATCCAGCCAGTACTAAAACAAGGTAAATAATTAACACTGAGACCATGAGTTGTGGTGTCACTGAAATGGAGTCTGTAGGTTGTGAAGTTAGCTCAACAGTGAGGGGAGTGAGTTATCCACACCGGTTCAGGAGACGGTAGATTGTTGGGTAATGACTGTTCCTGAGCCTGATGGGTGGAAACTGAGGCTCCTGTCCTGTACCCTCTGCCCAATGGCGGCAGTGAGGGGAGAACATGGCATGGATGGTGCAGGTCTTTGAAGGTAGCTGCTGTTCTCTTGTGACAGCATTCCTTGTAAATGTGCTGAGTGCTGGGGAGGGCTTTGTCTGCGATGGATTGGACCGTATCACCACTTTCTGTAGGCTTTTCCGTCCCTGGGCCTTGGTATTTCCATACCAGGCTGTGACGAAACAAGTCAGGTTATGCTCCATTGTTCAAGTCCACCCATACAAATTCACATCCAAGTCAGCAAAGTATGTGACAAACAGTAAAAGTCCCTGCAGCCGTCCCTGTGGTTTGACACAGGTCACAAACACAAGCCTCCACCTTCTGCTGCCTATTGCCACTGACCTCTGGATCCAATTGGTCAACTTGGCTTCAATCTCACAGACTTGAACGTTGTACAGCACTCTCCCACATGAAACCTTACTGGAGCCCATGGCACGGCCTCATTAATACACATTGTTACCTCTTTGAAAAATGTATTGAAACTTGGCCTGAACAAAGCCCTGTTGACTGAACTCCAGACCTCCAAATCTCCCACATTGTGGCCCTTGCAACTTAGTCTTTGTGTGGTGTATTCCTCTGTAACGGCAATGCAACTGTATATCCTGCACTCTTTTAGTTCCTTTGCACTAACTCAATGTCAGAAATACTCGAGAAGATCTCCTGAAGGCACTTTAAAAATTCCACCCACTCTGCACCCTTCAAACAAACACAATCCCAGTTAATATTGGGGGTGGGGTTGAATTGTATTACCAGTAACCTATTACACTTACATCACCTTCTCCATATCTTTCTTATGCTGACTACAAGGTGCTCAGCTTTATAATCCCAGCTACATTCTCAACTTCTACCCAATGGATCTTACTTTATAGTCATAGTCATACTTTATTGATCCCGGGGGAAATTGGTTTTCATTACAGTTGCACCATAAATAATAAATAGTAATATAACCATAAATAGTTAAATAGTAATAAGTAAATTATGCCTGGAAATTATGAAATAAGTCCAGGACCAGCCTATTGGCTCAGGGTGTCTGACCCTCCAAGGGAGGAGTTGTAAAGTTTGATGGCCACAGGCAGGAATGACTTCCTATGACGCTCTGTGCTGCATCTCGGTGGAATGAGTCTCTGGCTGAATGTACTCCTGTGCCCACCCAGTACATTATGTAGTGGATGGGAGACATTGTCCAAGATGGCATGCAACTTAGACAGCATCCTCTTTTCAGACACCACCGTCAGAGAGTCCAGTTCCATCCCCACAACATCACTGGCCTTATGAATGAGTTTGTTGACTCTGTTGGTGTCTGCTACCCTCAGCCTGCTGCCCCAGCACACAACAGCAAACATGATCGCACTGGCCACCACAGACTCGAAGAATGTCCTCAGCATCGTCCGACAGATGTTAGAGGACCTCAGTCTCCTCAGGAAATAGAGACGGCTTATGACCGGCCTGTCATTTAGACATCTCTGTTAACATCTACATAGACTGGCTCAGGAGCACTGCTCCCAATGTCACCCCCTCAAAACATGTTAGCATCTTCAATGGTTAGAGATGACCTTCCTTTACCAGACTAGCCATTCTTGATTGCTCTGTGTCCTACTAAATGAAGGTTCACTTTCCTTTAGAAAAGATTCCGATAAACTCTCCACAGCCAAAGCTGAACAAACTGTCCTGTAGCCTCTTGGTTTACCCATCCCTTTTTAGACAAAAGTGCACCAAAGTCCAAGTCTGTGCAACCTGCTCCCTTGTTAATTCTAACAGCCTGGAAAGACTTTATCAGGGACTATGATTTATCCACTTTTTAATATGATAAGCCCCTCAATAATTCTTCCTTTACTACATTTGAACCATTCAATATTCACACAGTATCAGCACCATGATCCTCTTTTGTGAAGACGGAAGTCCCAGTGAGCTTATTTATGACCCCCCCACCCCACCCCTCCAGGTTTCCTTTTGAAGACAAATTGCCCCACTTCCATTAATTACCACAGGACCCTAAGATACAAGACAGAATTAGGCCTATCGAGTCCACTCCTCTGAACCTTTTTCTCCTGCCTTCTCCTCGTAACCTTTCATGCCCTGAGTTATCATGAATCTATCAACCTTCATCTCAAGTACACCTGAAGACTTGGCCTTTACAGTTGCCTGTGGCAACGAACTGCACAGAGTCACCACCCTCTCACTAAAGTCCCTGCTCATGTCTGTTCTAAATGGATGTCCCTCTAATCTGAGGTTGTGTCCTCTGATCCTAGATTCCCCTAATATAGGAAACATCCTCTCTATGTCCACTGTAACTAGAGCTTTCAACATTTGATACACTTCAATGAGATCCCCCCCGCTCATTCTTCCAAATTCCAGTGAGTACCGGCCCAGAGCCATCAAATGCTCTTCATACGATAAGCCTTTCATTCCCAGAATTATTTTTGTGAACCTCATGCTCTTTTTCTATTTTCCCAACAACCTTTGAATCTCTTGAATTTATTTCCCTGTAGTTCTCTTTGCTTTTCTTAATTTTATTCTGGTGCTTTCCTTATGCATCCATGGTTTCTGCTTGTTAACTCTTTGTCTCGTGTCAACATCTTGAGCCAGAACCCTCTGCACCTCGGAGGTACAGGAGGGTGCAGAAGCTGGAACTAGGAGCATCACACAAAAAGCTGGAGGAACTCAGCAGGCCAGGCAGCACCTGTGGAGTGAAATGGACGGTAGACGTTTCGGGTAGGATCCTCACCTGAAGAATAGACAGGAGACAGCCAGTAGAAAGAGGTGGCAGAATTGGTCTTTTCTATTGTCAAATTGAGGCTAAATGCAGAGTAGAGAAACTGCACCTCCTATTCCGGCTGGGAAGTTTACAACCTGGTGAATAAACACTACACTATACACTGCCTGGTAACTGCTCCCTTCATCCCTTCTCTTTCCCCTCCTGATCTATCTAGTCGTCGTCTCTTTCTCCAGCTGGACATCAGCCACACACTCCTCCCACTGGTTCCTCTGGCAGCTCAGTCCATGCACCCACCATGTACAAGATAAGAGTTATAGATCGCGTGGGTAGCCAGAGACTCTTCCCCAGGGTGGAAATAGTTAATAAGTGTGCATAATTTTAAGTTGATGGGAGTAAAGTGTAGGGGGAATGACAGAGGCTAGTCTTTTTATACTGCGAGTGGTTAGTGCGCAAAACGTCCTGCCGGGGGTGTTGGTAGAGTCAGATACATTGGGGACACGTTAGATAGGCTCATGGACGATAGAAATATGGAGTGCAGTGTGGAGGGAAGGTTGATCTTACTGTAGATTAAAAGGTCAATACAACATTGTGGCCTTACTGTGCTGTAATGTTCT
Organism: Mobula birostris; assembly: GCF_030028105.1. Classification (NCBI taxonomy): domain Eukaryota; kingdom Metazoa; phylum Chordata; class Chondrichthyes; order Myliobatiformes; family Myliobatidae; genus Mobula; species Mobula birostris. The sequence goes on along the minus strand of NC_092384.1, from coordinate 6,271,419 downwards.
ATGTTCGAACTTCCCCTAGATTTGACCCTCACCTACACACAAGGGACAGCTAACCCACAGACCCGTATGTCTCTGGGTCGTGGAAGGAGAGCAGAGCACCTGGGAGGCCCATGTGGTCTCAGGGAGAGAACACTCAGTAAATACGATTCAAGGGGTTCCTCACCTTTGGGATACAGAGGTTGTCGGTACTGCTCCCAGGGAGGGTCAGTTAACCCACATCTCTGGTAGAGGGGTTGCTGGCTTGTCAGGGTCAGTGGTCTCACCATTGAGGTGGATGTGCAGTTTGTACAGGAGGATAGAGAGAAAGGATGAACGGCTGATGAATAATTAGTGGGGTATGTTAATCTTGCCCATTGCAAACTGATGGGAGGACCCGGTTAGAAAAGGAACCCATGACGAAGGCGTGTTAGCGACTCTGGTGACCGTTTCGTAGTTTATTGGCCATGATAGAGATTCACCATCTCCCTCGGCAAATGGGAGTCTTGACTCCATCACTGGGAGAGCAGTCCGTGTGAATTGAAATTAACATCAGCTCGATGACAATCAACACAGGCAGGCCACAGCCACTGCTCTACCCTCTCTGCACCTATGACTGCACGGCGAGGCACAGCCCACGTGCCATTCATGAATTTGCCGTTGACACGACTGCTGTTGGCAGAACCTCAGATAGTGATGCAGAGGCGAATGGGACAGAGATCGTTCAGCTGGTTGAGCGGTGTCATAACAACAACCTTGCACCAAGGACCGGCGAGGGAAGTGAGACACACACCAGTCCTAATGCAGCTGTCAGGATGATCAGCTTCAACTCCCTGGGAGTCACTCTCTCAGCAGATCTACCCTGGGCTCAACACGTTGATGCAACACACACCAGCAGGAGTCTGAGGAGACAGGGCAACTTTCTACAGATGTACGGTGGACAGCGTTCTGACGTCTCATAGCCAGGGGTGCAAGCTCCAATGCACAGGACTGTAACAGGTTGCAGACTGTTGTGGAACTGGACTGTTCCATCACAGACACGTCCCCCCCCCCCCCCAGTGTCACAGACACGTCCGTCCCCACCATCACAGACACGTCACTCCCCGGTGTCACAGACACGTCCGTCCCCACCGTCACAGACATGTCACTCCCCACCGTCACAGACACGTCACCCCCCCCAATGTCACAGACACGTCACTCCCCAGTGTCACAGACACGTCCGTCCCCATCGTCACAGACATGTCACTCCCCACCATCACAGACACGTCCCCCCACCGTCACAGACACATCTCCCCACCGTCACAGACACGTCCCTCCCCCCCCAGTGTCACAGACATGTCACTCCCCACCATCACAGACACGTCCCTCCCCGGTGTCACAGACACGTCACTCCCCACCGTCACAGACACGTCCGTCCCCACCGTCAAGACACGTCACTCCCCAATGTCACAGACACGTCACTCCCAGTGTCATAGACACGTCCTTCCCCACTGTCACAGACACGTCACTCCCCACCGTCACAGACACGTCACCCTCCAATGTCACAGACACGTCACTCCAGTGTCATAGACACGTCCTTCCCCACTGTCACAGACACGTCACACCCTGGTGTCACAGACACGTCACCCTCCAATGTCACAGACACGTCACTCCCCACTGTCACAGACACGTCCGTCCCCATCGTCACAGAAATGTCACTCCCCAGTGTCAGACACGTCCCCCCACCGTCCAGACACATCTTCCCACCGTCACAGACACGTCCCTCCCCCCAGTGTCACAGACACGTCTCCCCGCTGTCACAGACACGTCCCTCCCCAGTGTCACAGACACGTCCGTCCCCATCGTCACAGACATGTCACTCCCCACCATCACAGACACGTCCCCCCACCAGTGTCACAGACACGTCACTCCCCACCGTCACAGACACATCTCCCCACCGTCACAGACACGTCCCTCCACCCCCAGTGTCACAGACATGTCACTCCCCACCGTCACAGACACGTCCGTCCCTAACGTCACAGACACGTCCCTCCCCGGTGTCACAGACACGTCACTCCCCAACGTCACAGACACGTCCCTCCCCGGTGTCACAGACACGTCACTCCCCAACGTCACAGACACGTCCCTCCCCGGTGTCACAGACATGTCACTCCCCAACGTCACAGACACGTCCGTCCCCACCGTCAAGACACGTCACTCCCCAATGTCACAGACACGTCACTCCCCACCGTCACAGACACGTCACACCCTGGTGTCACAGACACGTCACTCCCCAGTGTCACAGACACGTCCGTCCCCATCGTCACAGAAATGTCACTCCCCAGTGTCAGACACGTCACTCCCCACCGTCACAGACACATCTCCCCACCGTCACAGACACATCTTCCCACCGTCACAGACACGTCCCTCCCCCCCAGTGTCACAGACACGTCTCCCCGCTGTCACAGACACGTCCCTCCCCAGTGTCACAGACATGTCACTCCCCACCGTCACAGACACATCTCCCCACCGTCACAGACACGTCCCTCCCCCCCCAGTGTCACAGACACGTCACTCCCCACCGTCACAGACACGTCCCTCCCCGGTGTCACAGACACGTCACTCCCCAACGTCACAGACACGTCCGTCCCTATCGTCACAGACACGTCACTCCCCACCGTCACAGACACGTCACCTCCCAATGTCACAGACACGTCACTCCCCACCGTCACAGACACGTCCCTCCCCGGTGTCACAGACACGTCACTCCCCACCGTCACAGACTCGTCCCTCCCCATCGTCACAGACACGTCACTCCCCGGTGTCACAGACTTGTCCCTCCCCATCGTCACAGACACGTCACTCCCCACCGTCACAGACACCGTCACAGACACGTCCCTCCCCGGTGTCACAGACACGTCACTCCCCGGTGTCACAGACACGTCACTCCCCAGTGTCACAGACACGTCCGTCCCCATTGTCACAGACACGTCACTCCCCACCGTCACAGACACGTCACCCCCGACTGTCACAGACACGTCTCTCCCCAGTATCAAGGACATCTTCAAGAGACAGTGGCTGAAGAAGGCGGTATCTACCTTTGAGGAATCTCACTCTCAGGGAATGGCCGCTTCTCGTTCCTACCATCAGAAAGGAGGTACAGGAGCCTGAAGACACACACTTGACATTTTAGGAACAGCTTACCTTCTGCCATCAGATTTCTTCATGCTCCGTGAACCCCTGAGCACAATTTTTGTGATTTTGCTCGCTTTTTGCATTATTTATTTATTTAATTTTATATTTCTTGTTGTAACTCAGTTTTTGTGTATTACACTGTCCTGCAGCCGCAGAACAACAAACTTCATGACAGATGTCAGTCATGATAAACCAGGTTCCGATTCAGATTCTCTTTAACTCTTGTTATATTGTACCTGACAGTAAATTTTTGTCTGCTCTGTAGTGCTGCCAGAAAACAACTTACTTAGAGATAATAAAGCAGATTCAGATGAGGAGATTTGGTGTGTTACTGAAGACTCTTGGGGATGAACAGAGAGGGGTGTGCTGACTGGTGTGGAGTTGCCCCTGCACAGGGTTGTAGTCTCAGCCAGTTCCATTGTAGACACATCTCTCCTCACCGTCAGTCCCGTCTACACAACCCACTGCCCCAAGAAGGTAACAGCTATCATCAAAAATCCCATGCCCTATTCTCACAGCTACGGTCAGTTAGGGGGTACAGAACCCTAACGTCCCACATCAGCACCATCAAGAATATCCACTTCCCTTCAACCATTTGATTCTTGAACTAACTGGCAAAACCCTCATCACTGCCTCTGTATAACAATAGACATAGACATAGACATACTTCATTGATCCCGAGGGAAACTGGGTTTTGTTACAGTTGCACCAACCAAGAATAGAGTATAAATATAGCAATATAAAAACATAAATAATTAAATAATAATATGTAAATTATGCCAGATGGAAATGTCTAGGACCAGCCTATTGGCTCAGGGTGTCTGACCCTCCAAGGGAGGAGTTGTAAAGTTTGATGGCCACAGGCAGGAATGACTTCTTATGACGCTCTGTGCTGCATTTCGGTGGAATGAGTCTCTGGCTGAATGTACTCCTGTGCCCACCCAGTACATTATGTAGTGGATGGGAGACATTGTCCAAGATGGCATGCAACTTGGACAGCATCCTCTTTTCAGACACCACCGTCAGAGAGTCCAGTTCCATCCCCACAACATCACTGGCCTTACAAATGAGTTTGTTGACCCCATTATCAGACAGCCACTATGCTAATCTGCACTGAAGAGAGTTCAGCTAAATTGAACATTCAGCATGGGCGGTAGGTGATGCAAGGAATTTGACAAAAGGCCAGAAGTAATGGCTTTGGTTTTCCAATTTACTGGAGTTTTGGCTTAACCTTGGCTTTTTGACTTCATACCAGAGAGGCTGAGAGGGATACTGTAAACAGTGTGGATGAGCTGGGTATTATTTGGCTACAGGTAGTGACATTACTAAGGTATGGGGGTGGGGGAAGTGGTGAGAGGATAGATGACGATTACTCTAGACACAGCAGAGAATCGGAACTAGAGGGTCACCGTCTCCATTGGGACCAGAGGGACAAAGTCACAGTGGGGCAGCACATTAAGTCAGGATGGGAGAAGAAATCACATGCCCTGACCCCACTTCCCTCGATTCCTTTAATACCTGCAGATCCGTGGACATCTGCCCTAAACGTGTTCAGGAACTGAGCCATCACAGAGTACAGATTTGACAGATTCGCCTCCCCGCGGTGAAGATAGATCTCCTCTCAATACCATTGATCCTGCTGAGTGATGTGGAGATATTATGCAGGAAAAATGACCCACATTAGCACCCCAGCAGGCTAAAAGACAAATAGGTTTTTAAATTAATTTCTGGCCTGTCACTCGCTGCTGACTGCAGTGCAGTGGACATCAGTCATTCTGTGCTTGTGATTGAAGGCTGTGAGCCTCGGTGACATTCTGCACTGTGCTTCCTCCAAGGTCAATGCAGCCCAGCCAGTCTGCCAGCTCACTACACGCCTCTGCCAACTGTGCGTAGCCGAGCCGATGCAGACACAACCTGCAAACACTTACCCTCAGATAAATCAGCTCCCCGACTGTAAACCCACTAATGCACAGGGCATGGTGTGGCCACGGAATACTGGCAGAAACCCCCCCTCTACCCCACCACCGGGGCCTGATTCCATCCCCACATCTCAGTGATGAGGTGGAGATGGAGGGGGGGGGGGGACCGGTCTCATGTTGAGTCACGCCCACGGATAAGGGGGGGGACAACCCTGCCGGGAGCCTCACTCCCACCAACGAGCAGAATCTGTCAGCTCACACCCCCTCCGAGAGCACAACCCTTCTGGAAGATCAGAGCAACCTGTAATCAGCGAGGAAAAGAGAGGAGATGAATTGTGTGACCTCTCTCCACCCCGGAGAACAGACACGGGACAGGCCACTGGTGCCTGTAATCCCCTTGTGGGTTCTGTGAGCATTCCACCCAAGACTACACGAGACCCCCTCGGGGAGCCATAAGCACGGTCTGGCACCAAATTCTTCAGGTCCAAACCATCTCCTTAGATGCTGGTTCATGTCTGACCCAAGGCAGAGAACAATGAGGACTCTTTAACTGTCACTGGTACCTGAGAACACTGGGCACTTCATATCCACTAACACATCCCACGTTTCGAGATCTTTATCATTATCAGAGGCTTAGATAGGGTAGAACTTTTCCCCAGGGTAGAAAAGTCAAAAACTAGAGGACATGCATTTAATGTGAGAGGAGGAAACGTCAGGGCGAAAGTCTGAAAGAGACTTACGAGCCATCGCAGAGAGAGAGAGGCAGAGAGAGAGACAGAGAGAGGGAGAGAGACAGAGAGGGAGAGGCAGAGAGAGGGAGAGAGACAGAGAGAGAGGGAGAGAGAGGGAGAGAGGGAGGGAGAGATGCCTGTATCCTGCTGTCCGTGGCTGCCTGTAACTGGCCCTCTTCATCACTGTCTCTCCACTCTCACTAATGCTCCGTCTGTAAACCTGCCCTGTCCCCACACTCCCCTGCTCTGAGGGGTGGTAAAGAGCAAAGAGGCCTTCCCTTGGGACCTATCCTCCTGTCCCCCATTCTCTGCACCTGGTGGGGCTCTGGGGTGAGGCAGCACAGCTGTTTCAGGGTACACCTTTGGGTGGTGTTGGGCAAGGCAGTGAGAGAGACTGAATTGGCTTTGGAGAGGGAAGTTGCCGACAGTCCAGCACCTCTCCTGGAATGGGGACCCTCTACAGGTGCCCACACACACAGACTTCGGGTGGATGGAACACAAAATGTTACATTCCCTTCTGCCTGTTTCCCCAGAAGTTTGAGGATGATGTTCCTCCTGCATTTTACCTGTGCAGTGCCCTCAGTAATTCCCTTCAGGGTCATGGTGGAGGGGTTGGTCACACCTGAGGACAGTGAGGCTGGTGGTGAAATGGGGAGGGCCCCTGACCTTCTCCATAGGAGTAGGGACCCTCCCATTTAATTACGGCTCCACTCTCCCTCACTAACCCTCCCTGTGGGTTTGAATTCCCCTCCTCCATCCCCCACTCCCGTCTGGTCTCCATCTCTCCCCACTCCCCTGTCTGGACTCCGTCTCTCCCCTCCCCCTCCATCCCCTTCACAGTCTGGTCTCTGTCTCTCCCCCTCCCCCATCTGGTCTCTGTCTCTCCCCCTCCTCCATCTGGTCTCTGTCTCTCCCCCTCCCCACTCCCCTGTCTGGTCTCCGTCTCTCCCCTCCCCCTCCAAGCCCTTCACAGTCTGGTCTCTCCCCCTCCCCCATCTGGTCTCTGTCTCTCCCCCTCCCCACTCCCCAGTCTGGTCTCCGTCTCTCCCCCTCCTCACTCCCCAGTCTGGTCTCCGTCTCTCCCCCTCCCCACTCCCCTGTCTGGTCTCCGTCTCTCCCCCTCCCCCTCCATCCCCTTCACAGTCTGGTCTCTGTCTTTCCCCCTGCCCCTCCCCCATCTTGTCTCTGTCTTTCCCCCCTCCCCAGTCGGGTCTTTGTCTCTCCTCTTCTCACTCCCCAGTCTGGTCTCTCCCCCTCCCCACTCCCCTGTTTGATCTCCATCTCTCCTCCTCCATCTCCCCACTCCCCTGTCTGGTCTCCATCTCTCCATCTCCCCTTCCTCTGTCTGATCTCTGTCTCTCCATCTCCCCTTCCCCTGTCTGATCTCTGTCTCTCCATCTCCCCTTCCCCTGTCTGGTCTCTGTTTCTTCTTCTCCCCACTCCCCTGTCTGGTCTCTCCCCCTCCCCACTCCCCTGTCTGGTCTCCATCTCTACCCCTCCCCAGTCTGGGCTCCGTCTCTCCTCCTTCCCACTCCCCAGTCTGGTCTCTGTCTCTCCCTCTCCATCCCCCACTCCCCAGTCTGATCTCTGTCTCTCCATCTCCCCTTCCCCTGTCTGGTCTCCATCTTGCCATCTCCCCCTCCCCTGTCTGATCTCTGTCTTCCATCTCCCCTTCCCCCGTCTGGTCTCTGTCTCTCCATCCCCCCCTCCCCTGTCTGATCTCTGCCTCCCATCTCCCCTTCTCCCGTCTGGTCTCTGTCTCTCCATTCCCCCACTCCCCTGTCGGGTCTCTGTCTCTCCATCCCCCCCTCCCCCGTCTGGTCTCTGTCTCTCCATCCCCCCACTCCCCTGTCGGGTCTCTGTCTCTCCATCCTCCCCTCCTCCGTCTGGTCTCTGTCTCTCCATCCCCCCACTCCCCTGTCGGATCTCTGTCTCTCCATCCCCCCTCCCCCGTCTGGTCTCTGTCTCTCCATCCCCCCACTCCCCTGTCGGGTCTCTGTCTCTCCATCCCCCCCTCCCCCGTCTGGTCTCTGTCTCTCCATCCCCCCACTCCCCTGTCGGGTCTCTGTCTCTCTATCCCCCCCTCCCCCGTCTGGTCTCTGTCTCTCCACCCCCCCTCCCCTGTCGGGTCTCTGTCTCGCATCTCCACGCTCGAGCTCCCTTTACCTTTTTCTCCTTTTTCCCTTTCCGCTCTCTGCCTGTCACCCTCTCGCCATCATCCCCCTACCTCCGATTCTTCCCCAGCCCCCCCCGAACAATTTCATTTGCCTCCATCCTATTTATCCCCCCCCCCGGTGATTTTTCCATCCGTTCCCGCTGATTTTCTTTTATATCCCGGGCTCACTCATGTTCCCTTCCCGTACTCCGCTCGCCTTCTCCTCACATGTCCTCGCCACCCCGTGGAGAGCGGCACAGCGCCCCCCCCCCATCACCCCGGGACAGTTCCCCTCCCCGCTCCGCTGCATCAATCCATCATCTTTGAAACAGCAGCTCCCCGTGCGAGATCCGCGGCTGTGGGAGAGCTGCCGGGCACAGCCGCCTCAGGACTTCGGCCCCCGGGGCACGGAGCGCGCCACATGCCGGGCCGGGGTACGGACAGTTCCAGTTACGGACTCCCCACGTCAGACCGCTCCCTGGGTTACGGACTCACCACGCACGCCCCTTTCCTCACTCGCTGTAGCTCCCTGATGAAATTCTCCAGCTCCTTGCCTTCGATGTAACCGTTCCCTGCGCACACAACGGGAGAGACGCCGCCGTTAGAACGAGTCCGAGACACGGAGACCGCGCGGGGCCAGGTCCCCTTCGCTCCCGGGCGGGCTGGGGGGTGGGGAACGTTGGGCAGGACGGCAGCGGGGAGAACGGCCGAAAATCAGGTACGGGTCGGCGGAGTGAGCAGCCACTTCTCCCCTGTTCTAGAGCGGGGGCTTCTCCAGGGACCCTATCCTCACCCTCATCCGCCTTACTTTTCATGAACTTATCTTTAATTAAACATTAGCAATTTGCCTATTTTGTCTAAAAAGTGCGCCTGTCTGCGAGCGACCCTTTCGCACAGGGCGAGAAGCCGGTGCCCGCCGCCCGGACGCAGAGCGCAGCGGCGTGCGCCCGGGGACCGAGTTCACACGCTGCCCACTGCGCCAAACCCACTGATCGCAACCCCCGCGGCCGCTCTGAACGGTATCAAAAGTGAACAGACATCCCTTCTTTAGGGCATTATTTCATACAACATTACCTATTGCAAAATAATACATTTTGCCTTTAAAAGATTTAAAAAGTCTCACCGTCTGCATCGTAATGTTTCCAGACTTCCAGGAACTGGGAGGCGGTGAGCTCGGCCAGGTTGAGGTAAGGCGGCAGTTGCTCCTCAGCCATGCCGTCGCGCCCGGACCCCGCTTTGAACTAACTGCCTTCTACCTGCGTCCGCGCTCAGCCCTTTTATCCCCTCGCCTCGCTGCCGCAGTTCGGCGGCCGGACTGCAGGGGTCGCCGCGCCCTGGGACTTGTCGGGCCGTACTCTCTCGCCGTCGGCTCCCCGGTGTGAGATGCGCTGGAGAAAGGTACCCAGCTGGACACACTGCCCCGTGTCCTTCTGCCACGACCTCCTCTCCAAGACAGATCAGTAAACTAACCGGCTCCCTAGTCACTTGGCCAGCAAGTTTGTACAAGACTCTGAAAGAGATGGTGTGCTGATTAGGGATCTCGATCAGCCGAGTAAGCAGGCCGAAGAATGGTGATTGAGTTTAATTCGGGTAAGTGCGAGATGTTGCTTTTCGGACCTTCCACGGTAAACGGTAAGCGGTATTGTAGAACAGGGAGACCGCGAATTCCGGCGCACCGTTCCCAGAAAGCAGTGACACAGGCAGAGTGCCACTCTTGACCTTCATTGCTCAGTGCTTTGAGTACAGAAGGTGAGATGTACAAGATGTGGGTGAGACAGGATTGTAACAGCTCGAAACGTCCACTGTCCATTCATTTCCATTGATGCTGCCCGACCGGCCGAGGTCCTCCAGCACTGGGTCCGCGTTGATTGGGAATATTATATTGAGTTTTAGTCTCTGGGCTCTAGGAACGATGCCATTAAGCTTAAAGAGTGCAGAGGATGGGACAAGATGGGACTGGAGAGGGGCTGAGCGGTTCGGGACCCTTCTCTTTGGAGCACAGGGGAATGAGCCGCGATCTTATCGAGACGTAGACATCACAAGGGCCGTAAGCAGGTTGAATGTGCAGTTTTTTTCCCAGGGTTGGGGAACTAGAGGACATACATTTAAGGTGAGAGGGGAAATATTTAATGGGAACCTGAGGGGCAACTTTTTCACCTGGGCGATGGACCTCTGGCAGATCGCCCTTTTCCCAGAGGAGGGAGAACGGGGAGGTAGAGATTGCGTCTGGCCCAGGCACCTTTGCCGGGCTGAGGGTGTACTGGATCGGGCACCGTGGATAGAAACAACTCACATGTCAGCGCGTCAAAGGTTATGGGCAGAAGGCAGAATCAGGTTGAGAGGGATAATGAATCAGCTGTCATCGAATGACAGAGCAGACTCGACGGGCTGAATGGCCTACTTATGCTCTCATGTCTTAAGGACAACCTCTGGTAAAATGAATCCAAGGTGTAAATGAGGTCATCTGGGTGATGTGTTAGTGGGATGGATAGAGATAGAGAGGGGGGGGAGAGAGGGAGGGGGAGAGAGGGGGAAGGAGGGGAAGAGGGGGAGGGAGAGAGAGAGAGAGAGAGAAGATGAGATGAGAGGGATGGTCCGGATCGGGTTCACTTTAAATCTACTTTGTTTGATTGGAGGCACTTTACTCTCGGCTGAACCGGCAGTTTGCAGTCTGCGGCTTTCAGCCGTTCGGTGCGAGAGCGTTAACAAAGTCACCGAAGATACTGCGAGCCAATGTCACCTGGCCGGAGCAAGCCTAGTCCTCTCCCGGAGCAATTGCCAGCAAGCCGCCTTCCCTTGTCAGTACGGGTCAGTCAAAGTGAACCCGCCGGGGTGAGTCAAGAACTCGCCGCGGCTTGGAGCGCACTTGAGCCCAGTTATGGTTCTGTCCATCGTTGTGTGGTCTCCGTATGCCTGTCGTGCGTCTAAAAGGGGTCCCGGCCCTATACCCTGGAAGGGTCCTGACCCTGTGACAAGTAGAGTCCCGACTCCGTCCTGTGTCTAAGGAGGATTCCCGGCTCGGTGTTTTATGTCCTGTGTCTAAGTCTGTCCAAAGAATAAGAAGAGTTCCTGGCCCCGCAGGCTCATGATTCCGAGTCCTAGCCCAGACCCTTAGCCCCAGCCCAGACCCTTAGCCCCAGCCCAGACCCTTGTCCCAGCCTAGTCCAAGGCCTGAGTCCTTGTCCAGTACGCTATTCCTGCTTCTGCTTTGCTCTCCTTGTAACGAGCAATAAACTTAATGTAGGTTAACCTCACAAGATGTGTCTTGCATTTGGGTCCACCCTTGCTCCCAGCACCGCACTTTGTCACAGAGAGAGAGAGAACACAAACAAAAGAACATAAATCCTTATGACAACAACTTTTCCCTCAATATCAGGAAAACAAAAGAGCTGATGATGACCTTCAGGAAAGAAACGGTGTACATGCTGCTGTTGCTATTGAGGTAGAGAGGGCTGAGATAACCAAAGTTCTTGGAAGAACTTTGAAGGAACACACAAAATGCTGGAGGAACTCAGCAGGCCAGGCAGCATTGATGGAAAAGAGTACGGTTGACGTTTTGGACCGAAACGGGAGAAATAGTGCTGAGGAGTAGATTTAAAAGGTAGGAGAGGGGAGAGAGAAACACAAGGTGATGGGTGAAAGTGGAAGGGGGAGAGGTGAAGTGAAGAGCTCAGAAGTTGGTACAGGCTGGAGAAGGGGGAGAGATGAAATGAAGAGCTCGGAAGTTGATACAGGCTGGAGAAGGGGGAGAGATGAAGTGAAGAGCTCATAAGTTGGTACAGGCTGGAAAAAGGGGAATCTAATAGGAGAAGGCTGAAGGTCATGGAAGAAAGAAAAAGGGGGAGGCGATGGGCAGGCAAGGAGATAAGGTGAGAGGGGGGAAAGCGGATGGGGAATGGTGAAGGGGAGACCATTACCGTAAGTTTGCGAAATCAATGTTCATGCCATCAGGTTGGAGGCCACGCCGACGGAATACAGTATAAGGTGAGTGTGGCCTCATTGCAACAGCAGCAGAAGTTGTGGATCAACATATCAGAATGAGAAGTGCAATTAAAATGGGTGGCCACTGGGAGAACCTACTTTTTCTGGTGGACTTGGTGATGGCGAAGCATTCTCCTAATATACGTCAGGTCTCACCAATATACAGGAGACCACACTGCGAGCACCAAGCACAATATATGACCCCAACAGACTCTCAGCTGAAGTGTCGCCTCACCCGAGGAACTGAGTGAAGAGGGTGGTATTTTTGCAAGTAACGGTGTGGGAAGAGGTATAGTTTAGTAGCTGTGAGAGTCCATGGGTTTGTAATAGACATCAGAAGATAGGCTGTCTCCTGAGATAGAGACAGAGAGATTGGCGGTAAAGTAGATGAAGTCGATGAACTCTGCATGGGTGCAGGAAGCAGCACCAATGCAGTCGTTGATGTAGCACAGGAAAAGTGAGGGACGGCTCCCAGTGTAGGGTTGGAACCTAGACTGTTCTACGTAGCTGATAAAAAGGCAGGCATAGCTGTCAAATTTCTTAAGGGTACTGTATACATTAGCTTGGCCTGGTCCATCCATGTAGACACATGGCCAAAAAATTTCACCAGTGCCTCTACTTCCTCAGGAGGCTGAAGAAATTTGGCATATTCCCATTAACTCTCACCAAATTGTATCAAAACAACACAGAAAGCACCCTATCTGAATGTACCACAGCTTGGTACGGCAATTTCTCTGTCCCTGACTAGAAGAAACTGTAGAGAATTGTGTACACAGCTCAGCTCATGAAAGAAACTAGCCTGCCCTCCATGGACTCTGTCTACACTTGTGTGTGAAGTCACTTCCTGATGATTTAGGTCACTTGGGGTTTGACAAGACCTCTGCATTGGTACGAGATCAGTTCTACTGGCCCCGAATGAAGCCAGAGGTCAAAGAGTGCTGTAAATCATGCAGCTGATGTATACAGAGGAAGATCCTGCCTACGAGGGTCGCTGCCTTATCTCATTTACAGAGTGCAGGTCCACTTGATCCACCGCAACTCATTTCAATGCCAGAAACTCCAATTTGTGTGAGGGGTAGTTTCGCTCAGAGAGTGACAAACTCCGGCTGACAAACGCAACGGATCTCAACCCTGTGCCCTGATCCTGACATAGAACACCCTCTAAACCCTCTCAGCTGGTGTCAGTGTGCAGTACATATGGCAATTGGGGTTTGCAAAGGCCAATACGGGTGCTTTAATCAGCAGCTCCTTCAGTGACTGGAAGGTCTCTTCACATTTTGTATCCCAGCTTGCTCTGGAAGGCTCTGAAGGGCTAAGATGCACTTTACCGTCTTCTCCTTTTGTCCTCCACTCTTTCTTCCCCAAGAGAGGATAATGGCACAGAAGCTGATTCAAAGGGTGACTCACTTTGGCGTAGTCCTTCATGAACCTCTGGTAGTACCACAGAGTCCAGGGAACGAGCATAGAGCACTCGCATTCTTGGGCTTCAGCCACGTGGTCACCGCCTCTGTCTTGGGTGGATATGTAGCTACTCCATCCCATGAGACTTTGTGTCCTATATACTTGACAGACGTCTTGCAGATCTACTGCTTGTCCGTCCTTTCAGGCGGTCTAACACCTTCAGTAGCTTCGCCTTGTGCTCTTCCAGGGTGAACCCGAACACCATGAGATCATCCAGGTATACCAGTACCTCAAGCAAGTTCATGTCCCCAACAGTTTTCTCCACGACACACTGGAAAGTAGCTAGTGCTCCTGCCAGTGCACTTTGCCATTTATCGGCCAGGTACATAATTGCTGTTACCAACTCAGAATGTTTACCCCTCGCTGAAGGACTCATTAGACCCTCACTCCACAGAAACGAGAGTGACCTGTCTTTAAAGTCTCCGCCCGCAGCTACGGAAAACCCAACTTCCAATTCAGCACCATCGCCTACACTTCCCTCTTCCCTGAATGTATGGGTGGCCCATGGCTGCGCCTCTCCGGGCATTACAGGTAGACCCACTCCCGTCACTTCATTGCTAGTCTGAACTGAACTAAAACGACATCTTTGCCCACTGTTCGGTCAAACTACCAGTCCATGATTGTAACTTTCACCAGATCTTTAACAATACTTAAAACCCTAATCAATAATGAATCTGGGCTGCAGGTATATACCCCACTCAGAATACAGGCCTTGGTTAGGAGTAATCTCTTTGAATTGCACCACACTTAATCCCTGAGGCATCTATAATCACTTCCCAGACATTACTTTAACACAGGTTTAAACACAGAAACTACTTCATCAATTCTTAGAGCAATTAGACGGTACTCAATGAATCTAATCCTGGACGAGCCCCACAATGAAACCCCTTTTTACTGGGCATCTCTAGAGATGCGGCTCGCTAACAACCACCAGACCCAGCATTAGGAAAACACTTTTTGCAGACTCCGTGTGTTTAGGGTCGGTATGACTTGGGTCCCACCAAAACCGGGAAGTTGGGATGTCTCGTCCACCCAAACCCTGATCTGTGTGAATACTGACCCATACAATTGTCCGTTCGCAAGAAATAACTGATGATACACTGCATACAATTATAAAGAAAGCATATTTATGAATGTTAACTTTACCAAACTGGTATTAAAGAAGAAAGAAAGAGTAGAAAAAAAAAACAAAAGGGCCCATTGTAACTAAAACAGTCAAACGTGTAGAGGTTTGAGCTCAACTTTTCCAAAAGCTGATGTGTCCGATACACTCACAGTGCCAACTCCTATTCACCAATCACCGGTAGTATTCCGGCTCTTGGACTCCACCGAGTTGAGCATTCCTGTCGGATCGAATCCTACAGCCGGTTCTCTTGAGCTTCTTCTCTTTCCATCTCCCGTCAAAAAAGACCTTGACCCACCTCAGTGTCCGTCACAAAACCTCTCTGCCCAGCGTTCTCTAGAACCTTTTCCCAGTTCCGCCATCCTGATTGGAAGACATGACATTCCTAAGCATGAAGATCACAACACCTTTTCTTTAATGGTAACCCAAAGACTACCAGCAGAACACTCTGCTCTACAGAAAGCCATTAAATGAAATATCCTACAACATTAGCAGTAGGATCTTAACCAGGGTGTTATATCTCCAACCGTGACTCTTTATTTTGCATTCTGTTATTGCTGTTCTTTCATACTACCTCAATGTACTGGTGTGATGAATCAAATTTGAATGGATGGCATGCCTAACAGTTTGTTTACTGTACCTCTGTACTTAATCCTAAGAAATTGTGGGCCAAGATCTGATCTTTGGGGCACTCCATTAGTTACAGTATATTTTACTAGCCTGAAGAAGTTTGCTTTACTCTATGCAATAGCCAACTTTCAGTCAATGCTGACACATTTTCTCAACACATGAATCATCTTGCGAGCCTACTTCTTTTGTCAAATTCCTTCTGGGAATCCAATTACACGTTCCCCTCCATCAGGTTATTTGCCCAAAGGATTCTAACAAATTTGTCAAACATGACTTACCATTCATAAAATCGTGTTGACATGGTTTGATATCATTCAGCTTTTCTGAATGACTAGCTATATCTTCCTTGTTCATAAGACGATAAGACATAGGTGCACATTCAGGCCATTTGGTCCACCAAGTCTGATCCGCCACTCCAATATGGCTGATTTATTGTCCCTTTCAACCTAGTTATCCTGCCTTCTTCCTGTAACCTATCAGATCATAGAAAGCATCTATCAGATCAACAAGGCATTAAGCTAACAGCCCTATTGTCACCCATGTTTCGTTGCCTTCCGTTCATTAACGATGGAATGTCTGTCACTGTTTTCCAGAACACAAGAGATTCTGCAGATGCTGGAAAGACAGCTGTTGACTGTTTATCTCTTCCATGGATGCTGCCTGACCTGTTGAGTTCCTGTAGCATTTTTTGTGTATTACTTATGGTTTTCCAGTCCGTTGGAATCATCTCTGAATGCAATGACTTTTGACAAGACCTTCCATGTATTTGAACCTAATTTGCCTGTTATCCTTAGGATGTTTGTCATGTCCCAAGATCTAAGAGGCCACGAGATACCGTACAAGAGCAGAATTAGAACATTCAATCAGATACATTTTCTTTTCAATGCCATTGAAACACTCTGGTTCCATTGTCGGTGTGGGTCTAGGGCAGACGATCTCCAGCCCCGCCGAACATGTGAGATTGAGGTGTGAGTTCACCCTGAAACCCCCTGTCTGTGTGGATGCTGCGTGATTTGTTATCCTGTTGCAAATAAGCACCATGAAATAACAGACGGTACACCACGTACAATTAAACAATTTAGCTTTATAATTCTTAATTTGACTAAAGGGTTCGTAAAGAAAAAGCAAAAAAAGAAAAGGGCCCATTTTAATGAAAGAGTCTAATGTGCACAAGTTGGAGCTCATGGTTTCCCCTTCACCGATCCTCTTTCAACCTCCCTGGACTTCATCAAATCATGGCCCTGCTCTGGGTCGAGTTCTACGACCACTTCTCTCTGGCGTCTTCTCTCTTCATCTCCCACCGAATAAAAGACCCATCTCACCCCGGTGTCAGGCACACAACACAAAAACACTCTCCCTTCATTGGATGGCTCACATTCCAAAGCACCCGTTATCTGTAACCATAACCCAAACACTGCTTCTACAGAAAGACCATTACGTTAGCAGTGTTACATGCCTCAAGGAGATCTGTGATTTGTTTTTGTGAGAATGATGTAATGATCTTTTGGAGGTCACCTGATGTAATTTTCCCGTCGATGTGAGGTCACGTGATGACATGTGCATATAAGTGATGGCACGGGTATATAAGGGAAGACTCAAGATGACACAGTTAGTTTTTAGTTTTTAGATTTCTGTTTCTGTTGCGTATTTGTTTTTATGACGCAGTTTCATTTTTAAAACAGTCGTTACATTCTGTTGCAAGCTACAATAGTGCTGGATTGGCAATTTTTGCTAGATGTGTTGATGTACCTTATTCCAGCAGCAGTACGGGAGAGTGAAGACTATATTGAAGTACAGGACCCGAAGGATTGAGAGGAGTCGGCATCGTTCAGCAGTTTAACAAAGGATCGACCTTATTGAGTCTTCGTTGACCTGCATCGAAGATAACTCTTGCCAAAAGAACAGGGAGTTCATGCGGGATTTGCTGTCTAGAAGAATTTAAGGTCAGTTGTTTTAAACTGTTTATTTCCGGCATCGTGAATCCTTTGGACAGAACCAGCAGGAAAGTTGCATCTATGAAGAAATCCTTCTCCAGAGAAGTCTCTCCCAGTTGAACATATAAATCTGTTGGACTTTCGAATTTACCATTTTAAGAACTATATTAGACTTTACCGCTTTAAGAACTGTTTTCGCATTTAACGCTTTCAGAACCAGTGCTGAGTGACGATTTGTTGAACTGCTGCATAGCGGTTAACTTCCGGTTAAGGTTTTCGTTTTTTTTATTGTTTATCCGTGTTTAATAAATGTTTGGTTGTTTTTATATAACCTGTGTTGATTGATATTCATTGTTGCCGGTTACGTAACAGCAGTGACAACTTTCCCAGGGTGTTACACTCTCCCCCCACCACCAGAGTGACATTGAGATAATTTGCCAGCCCTCATACAAAGCATAAAGTCCAGCCCAGGTGTAAAAGGCAATGACATAGCTCACCAAGGTGATAGGAGCCTCACTCTGTTCCTTGGTGTTACATAGGCCAGCCTATCTGGGGGTCTCCTGATTTTCTGAGACCTTCTTACCCCATCATCTACTTCTTCAGTTTCAGACACTCCTTGGGATACTTCTGATCTGTATGGCAAGGCCTCCCCCGGTCTATCACTTGTCCCCTCCTGCAATTCAGACCCCTCTGCCACTTAGCTCAGCCCTGCTTCATCCCCTCCATGGTCCCGCTGAAACCCAGTCTGTCCACAGATAGCCCTCTGATTTCATCTGCCTCAGCGTGACAAGGGTTGAGAATCTCTTCCTCAATGAATGGGGAGTTAGCAAAAGGCAGCATATATCACACCCCGAGTTCCTCATCCTCCGAGTCCGTATCCGATTCAGGGGTGGGGGCCGGTCTAATCTTTCCTGCTGCAGGTCCTTCAGTCTCTCCACATCGCCGCAGAACCCCCTTACTAGGTGAAGGGACCAGGTCAGGCACTGGGTCAACATGCTCTTCTTGGCCCAGAGGTAGAAGGTGGTTCTGATGGAGAATTTTGACAGGCCCATTCCCATCCTCTGGTTTCACCCAGAAAACTGGTAGGTTTAGCAACTGACTCTCCACTACATAGGGTGTAGCCGCCCAGCAGTCAGCCAGCTTATGTTTCCCAGGTAGCCCCAATTCCTTATGAGGACTCTGTCTCCTGGCAGGAGTTGGGAGAACTTAACCTTTTAATCATACCTCCTCTGATTTCCTTGATTCCGCTTGACAGCTGCGACCTCAGCTAGTTCATAAGCCTTTTCCAGCTCTCTTCTCATATCAGATAAGTCTTCGGTGGTAGGTCTTCCTCGCCAGTCTCAAAACAAAGGTCGATGGGCAACCTCGCCTTGTGCCCAAACATCAGATAACATGGTGAGTACCCAGTAGCTTCATTTTGTGCACAGTTGTAACAGTGAACCAGATGTCCAATATGTTGACTCTATCTGCTCTTCTTGCTGATTTCCAAGGTTCTGAGCATGTCTAGCAAAGTCCGATTAAACCTCTCTGGCTGGGAATCACCCTGCGGATGATAGGGCATGGTCCTTGACTTCTCGACTCCAAGCATACCCAGTAACTCACGGATGAGTCTACTCTCGAAATCCCGTCCCTGATCATATGTATCCACCTGGGAAGGCCATAATAAATGAAATACTTCTCCCATAACACTTTTGCCACCGTGGACACCCTCTGATCCTTGGTAGGGAAAGCCTGCGAATATCTGGTGCAGTGATCAATGATGACTAAGGCATTTGCCATGTTGCTGGCATTTAGCTCTATTGACAGGAAACCCATACACACCAAGTCCAGGGGCTCCATACTCTGCAAGTGGGATAATGGAGCGGCCCTCGTAGGCAGCATCTTCCTCCGTATACATCGAATGCATGACTTGCAGTACTCTTCGATCTCGGGCTTCATTCGGTGCCAGTAGAACCGATCTCTGAGCAATCCATTGGTCTTTTCAACCCCAAATGTCCAGAACTATTGTGAAGTGACTTAAACACTATCCTCCGATACTTCTCAGGCAGAACCAGTTAGGAACACTGAGGTCCGTCCGGAGCCGATGTGACCCGATATAGGATCCGGTTCCTCAACTCCAGCCTGGGCCATTGTCTCAGTAATGGAGGCACCGCAGTGTATTTCGTCTTCTCTGCTTAGGCCATGTCTCCCTTTTCAACCGCTGACCAAATGGTACCGATGCCCGGGTCATCTCGCTGAGCAGCTGCCACTTCCCCAGAACTCAATTCTGGTAACTGGTTTGTCTTCAGAACAGTCAGATTGCAGTAAACTTGTGGTATGGCACCATCAGAAGCTCCCAATTGATCTACCGCTCGATCCTGCCCTTGCCTTCCCTCTGCCTTCACCGTGATGAAAAACTGGCCCATGGCTTTCACTCCTGGGGCAGGAATGCTCTCCCACTCCTCATCCCTGTCAAGTTCCTCATGCGCCCGTTGGGACAAAGCATCAGCATCAATGTTCCTGCTTCCCAGCCTGTACCTCAGGCTGAAATCATAGGCAGACAACGCCGCCAACCGCCGATGGCTTGTGGCATCCAATTTCGCTGAGGTCAGGATATAAGTTAGGGGGTTGTTGTCCGTCCTCACCTCAAACTTGGCACCATTGAGGTAGTCACTCACCTTATTCACCACAGCCCATTTCGGTGCCAGCAGCTCCCAACTTATACGTGGGATAGTTTTTCTCGGAGGGCGACAGACTCCAGCTGACAAACGCAATGGGTCTCAGCCCAGAGCCCTGATCCTGATACAGGACACTCCCAAAGCCCTCTCTGCTGGCGTCTGTATGCAGTACATACAGCAAACGGGGGTCTGCAAAAGCCGGCACAGACGCTTTCCTCAGCAGCTCCTTCAGTGACTGAAAGGTCTCTTCACATTTCGCATCCCTCCTCAGTCCAAAAGGCTCCGAAGGGTTAAGATACTCTCCTTTTGTCCTCCTCCCTTTCTTTCCCAAGGGAGGGTAATCACACAGAAGTTGATCTAAAGGGCGACTCACTTTCACGTAGCCCTTCACGAACCTCTGATAGTACCCACAGAACCCAAGGAACAAGCACTCCAGCCTGGGGCCTTGGCCATGTGGTCACCGCCTCTATCTTAGACAGATCTGTAGCTACTCTATCTCATGAGATTATGTGCCCAACATAGCTGACGGACATCTTGCAGAACTGGCACTTGTCCAGGGAAAGTTTTAACCCTTCAGCTTCCAAGGTGGACCCAAACACTATGAGGTCATCCAGATACACCAATACCGCAAGCAAGTTCATTCCCCCACCGTCTTCTCCATGACCTGCTGGAAGGTTGCAGGAGCTCCCGAGATGCCCTGGGGCATCCTTTCGAACTGGAAAAATCCCAGGGGACATATAAATGCCGTTTTCTCTTTGTCAGCCTCACTCATGGGGATCTGGTAATATCCACTCCTCAAGTCCAGCACACTGAACCACTTTGTACCACTCAGGCAGGCCAGTGCATCTTCAATCTTCGGGACAGTAAACTGGTCAGGGACGGTGCGCCTGATCAGAGTCCTATAGTTCACACACATCCATACCTTCCTATTCTTCTTTCTGGCTACTACTATTGGGGACGCATAGGGGCTTCAGGACCTGATGATGATTTCAGCTTCCCTCAACTTACAGAATGCTACCGAACATCCTCCACCTCTGCAGGGGCCAGTCGCTGTGACTGCTCTCTGAATGGGGTGTCCTCAGTCACCCGGATAGTGGAGTGCTGTTAGAACAACCCACATCAAACTCATCAGTGGAAAAGACACCTACCAGCATCAACATCTTCTCCATCAACCTCCTCTTCCAACCCACAGGAACCAGGGAGTCACCAAAGCTGAATGACTCAGTGGTCAACATTGCCCCTTTTGCAGGTAGTTTCTCCCTGGCTTGTCTCACAGGGGCACTAGACGTTACCGTCACAGGAAAGAGATGTGCTGGGGCATCCCCCGCTTGAGTGTGACCTTCCTCTTCGCAGTGTTCCTGACAATCACCGCCATATTGTTCCCCTGTACAACCGAGGGCTTCTGCAGTTCGGGCCTCACCAGTACTCCAGCAGGTAAGGCTGACTCTTTGTTGTCTTCCGGAGCATCCACCAAGAAGGCCTCGCCCTTGGGCATTCTGGGAAATTTGGGGATTCCCATCACTCTTGCTACTTCCCCAGGCTGTAACACGATTGGCTTTGACTGGGTGAACCACACGGTCCCTTGTCTAAACTCATTATCAGGCCCAGTGCGGCCATGCAGTTCCTCAAAAGCAGCTCGAAACAACGGGTGAACGACAATGTTCTCAGGAAGCTCTCTCCAGCTTTCTTCTTGCAGGCTCCCATGAGCCTCCTCACAATAGGAGTGTTGGTCTCCAGAAGAACTGAAACACCGCCCTTCTCAACGGGATCCGGACAAACTAGTGCTAATGTATCGAGGGCCTCAGACACTCCCACATTGGCCTCCGAAAACTCCAGCTTCGCTGACAGATAACCATCATATAGATAATCACCCGCACTAAGACTCCAGATCTCTAGTACACTGAGTGGAGTCAATGGTAAATGTGTAAGATACTGGTTGTAAAACAAATGATACAGCAAAGTGACCTGTGACCCTGTGTCAAGTGTGGCTCTAGCATAAATACCCTCCATCCGTAGCAATACACTGGAGCTTGGCCCACTAAGCCTTCAGGAATGGGGTTTTTTGCTTTAGGGTGTTCTTTCATATATTGCTGGGAATGTGTCCCCCTGACACACCAGGCTGTCCCCTCACTGGGTCTCTTTTAAGTTTTCCCATTGTCTCTCTCTGCTTAGGTACCCGGCGGTTCACTCTCTGAGGGGTTTCCCATCGTTCACACTCCTGCCCGGTATCCCTCTTCCCCACAGTTACAGTATAACAGACAAAACCGGCCACTCCCCTTCTCGCGGACCCTGACTGCTAGCAGCCCTCTGCATTGTCCGTCCCCTTAGAGGGTCCATCTGCCTATCAGCTCCATCGTACGGAGGGGCCATGCCTACTGATAACAACCGGGACATCTCAGTTCTCAACTCTGCCACGATCTTCTCTATCACTCCCCGGGGCAGGCTATTCGTGCTCACTTCTCCGCAGGGGACCATTACTGAGGACTGTACCCTGCTGATGGAGGCCTCTTGTGCATCCAAAGCATTCTCCTCCTCTCGTACTTCTCTGACCGCTCAACAAACGGCAGGAGGGGGGAGGGCGCATCTTATGAGACAGTTGGAGACTCCAAACGATCAGGTTCTGGGTCTGGGCGCCTTCTGCTATTTAGTCCATTCTTAACTGATCCACCTCAGCCGTCTGAATGGCCCCTCTGTGCCGCAAGCAATTTAGCTGCCTCTCCAGCCGAACGATATGGGCAGAAAGCTTGTGCCCCTCCTCCTGACACACGTTCCGAAACCCCATCACAAGCTCCATTGGGCTTCCTGTAGCACCAGACACCTTCTCTAGTGCTTGCATGTCGGCCGTAGGAGGGGCAAGGGGGTTCTGTGCTTTTTCAGCTCTCACGACGTCAACAGCCCGCCTTCTCAAACTTTCGGCTAATCGCTGTCGTTTTACGTCATCAGAGCACTGCCACTCATCTGACTACAGAGAGGTCTCTCCCAAGTCTCATACTCCTCTTCCCCTTGAGGGGTGGGCTTCGCTCCTGAGAACAGATTACGATAGCTGTGGCTTTGAACCTGGGCACTTTTCTATTTATTTGCCAGAGAGGTAAGGGCAGATGCTTACTCAGAATTCTCACTCCTCGCTGGGGGACTCATTAGACATTCTAAATCAGACAAGTTCTTCCCCTCGTTCCGCAGAAGTGAGAGCACCCTGTCTTTGAAAAGTCTCTGCCCCCAGCTACGGAAGACCCCCCCTCGCCACTTCTGCAGCCTTCATGCAATTTGGCCTCCTCAACCCCAGCAGCATCCGTAACCATGTACCATAATCACTTTACCGGACAATAGTTTAGCACAGACTTAAACACACAATCCACTGGATCAATGCTCAGGGCAATCACACAGCATCCAACGAATTCAATCACAGACGATGCCCCCACAATTGAAACACTCCGGTTCCATCGTCGGTGTGGGTCTAGGGAAGGCAATCTCCACCCCCGCCAAACGTGTGAGATTGAGGTGCGAGCCCACCCTGAGACCCCCCGTCTGTGTGGATGCTGCGTGGTTCGTTATCCTGTTACAAATAAGCACCATGAAATAACAGACGGTACACCACGTACAATTAAACAATTTAGCTCTAGAATTCTTAATTTGACCCTAAAGGATTAGTAAAGAAAAAGCAAAAAAAAAGGGCCCATTTTAAAGAAACAAGTCTAACATGCACAAGTTGGATGTCACGGTTTCCCCTTCGCCGATCCTCCTTCAACCTCCCCAGGCTTCATCGAATCATGGCCCCACTCTGGGTTGAGTCCTACGACCTCTTCTCTCTGGCGTCTTCTCCATTCATCTCCCACCGAACAAAAGTCCCAGCTCACCCCGGTGTCAGGCACACAACACAAAAACACACTCCCCTCATTGGATGTCTCACATTCCAAAGCACCCGTTATCTGTAACCGTAACCCAAACACTGCTTCTACAGAAAGACCATTACGTTAGCAGTGACACCTTTCCCAGGGTGTTACACCATTTTCTTACCTTCTCCTTGTAACCCTTAACCCATTTACCAATCAAAAACGTATCAATCTCTGCTTTAGCTACACACAATGACTCAGCCGCTGTCCGTGCCATGGACTCTACAGATGTACCATCTTCTAGCTGAAGAAATTCCTCTTCATCACAAAGGACATCCCTTTATTCTGAGGCTGCGCTCTTGGATCCTAGACTCTCTAACTAATGAAAGCATCCTCCCCACATCCAGTCTATCCAGACCTCTCAGTGCCCACTATTTTGCATATTCTGCTTTTCAACTGAATATATTCCTTCACCTCTTTTGTCAACTTCAAATATTTCCTCCTTTCTTTTGGAATCCCTCTTCCTACTTTGGGATAGCATTTTCAGTCTAATATGAGAAAATGCTCTAATAAATGTCATGGAAAGAGTTCCAGGGTTCAGGCCCAGTGATGCCGAAGGAGAAGTGATGTATTAGGAATTGTTTATGAGTTAAAATGAAACCTGCAGATGGCACATGAAGGGATTAAAGGCTAAAGGAGCAGGAAGTGTTGACAAAGTAGGGTCTGCAGAAGGATTTAGGCAGATTAGGAGAATAGGCAAAGAAGTGGCAGATGGAATATAGTGTAGAGAAGTGTATGACCATGCACTTGGGTGGAAAGAATAAATGTGTTGTCTACTTTTAAACAGGGGCAGAATTTCAGATATCAGAGGTGAAAAAGGTCTTGGGAGTCCTTGTCCAGGATTCACTAAAAGTTAACTTGCAGCTTGAACCTTAGAATATAAAATCAAGGAATTAATGCTGAGGCTTTATAAAGTGTTAGTCAAAGCACTCTTGGAGTGCTGCGAGCAGTTTTGGGCTACTTATCGAAGAATGAATGAGCTGGCATTGGAGAGGGTCCAGAGGAGGTTAAGAGAATGATCCTGGAATGTATGAGATGCGTTTGACGGCTCTGAGCTAATACTCACCGGAGCTTAGAAGAATTTGTGGGTGGTGGAGGGCGATCTCATTGAAGTCTATTCAATACCGAGAGATGAGCATGCTTCCTATAGTGGGGAAGTCTATGACCAGAGGGCATAGGATACAAGGATGTCCCATTAGAAAAGAGATGATAAGGGATTTCTTTAGTCAGAGGGTGGTGCATTTGTGGAATTGAATTCCACAGATGGCTGTGGAGACAAAGTCATTGGGTATATTTAAAGTGAGGATTAGAAACATAGAAAACCTACAGCACAATACAGGCCCTTCGGCCCACAAAGCTGTGCCGAACATGTCCCTACCTTAGAAATTACTAGGCTTACCCATAGCCCTCTATTTTTCTGAGCTCCATGTACCTGTCCAAAAGTCTCTTAAAAGACCCTATCGTATCCACCTCCACCACCGTTGTTGACAGCCCATTCCACACACTCGCCACTCTCTGAGTAAAAAAAATTACCCCTGACATCTCCTCTGTACCTACTCCCAAGCACCTTAAACCGGTGTCCTCTTGTGGCAATGATTTCAGCCCTGGGAAAAAACCTCTGACTATCCACACGATCAATGCCTCTTAATAGTTTTTTGATTAGTAATGGCTTAAAGGTTATGGGGAGAAGGCGAAAGAATGGGTTGGGAGGGATAATAAATTGTCTTGATGGAATAGTGGACCAGACTCAATGGGCCGAATGGCCTAATTCTGCTTCTACGTCTTGTGGTTTTATATCCTTATGGTGTCAAATCTTAGAAGGTCTGTCCTGGGCCCAGCACGTCGATGAGATCATGAAGAAACCTCACCAGTGGTTCTACTTACTTAGAAGTTCAGAGGGCTTTGTGTCATTGACAAGTCTGAAAAACGTATACAGTGGGAGTCATTCTGAATGGTTGCATCACTGTCCTGTGTGAAGCTGCAATGCACAGAAATGTGAGAGGCTACAGAATGGTGGACTCGGTCAGTTCCATCGTGCACACAGCTCTCTCCATCAGTGTCAGGAAGGCAACATTCAGCATCAAGGATTCTCACTGACCAGACCGTGCACTCTTCTCAATGCTGCCATTAGGCAGGAGATACAGGAACCTGAAGACTCACACCTCAAGGTTCAACAACAGCTTCTACCTCACTGCCATCAGATTCTTGAACCCACCTGAAAAATCCTAACACCGCCTTGGTCTATTTTTTCTCTCTCAATCTTGCACTAGTGGCTATTTTGAGTTTGACGTTTATGTTGCACCCGCAAAGGTTATGTGTAATTTTCATTAATTTAAGTTTACATTAACTTATGTTTGTCCTCCTCTTGCAAGGGACCGTGTTGCTGCTGAGGTTCTTGGTGTCTGTACTCTGGGAATTTGAGTATTTGACAACACTGGTTAAATGTGTAATTCCTTTTCTAGCCAAGATCAGTCAACCTGCACTTACGTCGGGAGAGACGCTGAAACCCGTCAGACAGGACATGCTGACTAGACTGGCAATTGGGACGTGACGAGGAGCAGAGGATGTGCATTAACAAGTGGGCTGCTTTATTCTGGGAACAGGCACACAAACGTTTATCAAATGCAAATTCCCTGTTATCAGGGCAATAAGTGACAGATGGTGAACAGGAATGAGTGTATACCTCAGATAAATATTATGTGCAGATTTGTGACAAATATGATTATATGATATATATGTACAGTATCTGAAATACATCTTATGGAAATGTTTGATGATGAAATTCAATAAAAAATGAATTACAAAATAAAGAAACAAGACAAGGAACTGGACCGACTGCA
This sequence comes from Mobula birostris, assembly GCF_030028105.1. Classification (NCBI taxonomy): domain Eukaryota; kingdom Metazoa; phylum Chordata; class Chondrichthyes; order Myliobatiformes; family Myliobatidae; genus Mobula; species Mobula birostris. The sequence continues at coordinate 6,244,948 of NC_092384.1, read as the reverse complement.
CAGTAATAATTATTCCCAGTTTATCACATTCCACAGTCAATATTTCATCCATCTCTCACTCCAGTGGATGAAAAAAGAAACATTACTTACTATTGGATGCCAAGTTACGTTACAATTCACTATTATGCACTGTAGATATGACCAAAGGTATCCTGTGTGTTAATTACGCAATCTGCCCTGGATGCTGATTGATTTTTCAGTTCAAGTTTTTGGTGTAAGTGCATCTGGAAGAAGCAATTCCTATTTTATGTTCCCATCAACAACGTGAGGACTACTGACATTACTGCCCAGTTCAGAGCCTCCTGTAGCCCAGGGATAGACCCTGTAAACATGCACTGATGGTCAGACAGGTCACAAATCAGGCAGCAGGTCAAGGAACAGAGTTTGAGCAGATGTTTAGACTACTTGTGTACTGTAATTAGTGAAAGGTGAGGTCCGTCAATTTAACAGGGATTAGAATTCCACCAAGTTTGAAACTGAGCCTATGCACCCACATTGTCACTCTAATTAAATGTCTAAGCACATTGCAGAGATTTGGAATTGGATTATTATCGTCTATTTGACACGTCTGGAGCAGATTAGGGGTTAGTGTTGAAAATTAGCGAACCAGATGTCTTTTACACCGAATGAAAATCAAACAAATTGTTAGCGCCAGGAATCAAATAAAAACAGAAAATACCGGAAACATTCGGCAGATCAGGCAGCATCTGTGAAGAGAGAAACAGAGTTAACATTTCAGATGGTGTCACGGTCATTGCTGAGTACTGTGTGATACATGTGTGTGTGTGAAGCATTTGGTTTTGCTGGGAACCGGAAACTCCATTCCTAATCATTTGAACCTATGTCTTTGGGATTGGGAACTGGAAACCCCATTCCTATTCATTGGAACGTGTGCCTTTGGGATTTTTGGCAGTGTTGAGCATATGTAGACTGATGGGAAGAGGGGAAGTGAACTGGGACGTTTGCCTCAATAGTGACAGAAACCATTTCACCATCAAGCACTGTCCATGAGTGACTTGTTCACTGATGGGCTTTACTCAAGCCCTTTAACTTTGAGAGGAAAATGCAGAGACCTTCTCCCCCTCCTCAAATTGATCAATAAGAGCTGTTCACTCCTCTGTAACTACCGTCTAATTTCATACCCCATTAGTAACCAGACTAATTTTCCGAGCAACATTAATTTTCCAGCAGCAGAATCCCATAATCCCCGTAACTCTCAATCCCATTTCAACCCTGGTCTTTTCTGATAGACTACATTGCTGAACTGTTAACCCTTTAGACTTGGAATCTGTATACTTGCTGTGCCAAGGGAAATACTTTTGCTTGACTGTTTTGACTATATTCAGAGAGGTAAATCCTTTTTGGTGTTGTCCTTTATTTGAATGAAGAATACATTCCATCACTTCCAGTGCTGTCTCAGAGCCTAAATCAATTAAACTTTACAATGACGTGGTTTTTGAGAACTGTGTTCTCACTTCTGTTTATTGACTTCAATAACATAGCTCTGTGGTGGATTTCGGTCATTATCTTTATAATATGTGTTCCCCCAAAACGTATCCAAGTCAAAGTCAATCTGTTATCAAGGTACATTTATATAATCTTGAAATCCATTTTCTTGCAGGCATTTACAGAAAAATAAAGAAATACAGTAGAAAATATGAAAATTATACATAAACAAGACTGACAAACAACCAATGTGCAAAAGAACACAAACTGTGCAAATAAAAGAATAAAATAATACTGAGAATGTGACTTGTAGAGTCTTTGAAAGCGAGTCTGTAGTTTAGGGAATCAGTTCAGAGTTGAGGCAAGTGAAATTACCTCGCTTGTTCAGGAGTCTGATGGTTATAACTGTTCCTTAACCTGGTGGTGTGGGACCTGAGGCTCGTGTATCTCTTGCCCAATGGTAGTAGTGAGAAGAGAGCATGACCTGGCTGGTGTGGTCTTCGTGCTTTCTTGTGACAATGCTCCATATAAATGTGCCTAATGGTGGGGCGGTCTTCGCCTCTGGAAGAAGATGGCTCTAGCAACCATTGCTACCAAAGGTGTCACCCTCAAGATGGTTCACAAAGCAACTTCTTTCACTCCTTAAACGTCTTCTTTTTATTTCAGATATGGTTCTGCTACCGTTGGAGCCCGTGATCTACCTTCGGGGGATGCATTTTCAGGCTGCATGGGCGATCTGGCACTTTGCTGCTTCCGAGAGGGTTCCACAGGGCTGCAAACTACACATGGCATGGAGGCCAGGAAGCCCATGATCAACTCCTTCTCGTGCTGATCTTGCCAATTAAAGCCCTGAATTCATCAAGGCGAATGTGGTGGGCAAGTGGCATCTACCAGCCTCACTCACTGCTGCCAGGGGTAACGGTCTCTCTCTCTCCCGATCATTCACTGCTCCCGAGAAGAGGGCCTGCTTTCAAATGATCTCTCTGTGTCCCTCGACTCTGTCGGAGGATGGTGCTGATCAAGGTTTCATTGCCATGTTTGCAGGTTTCGACTCTAATTCCGGTTTCTGATGTGTACTAGTTCTGACATTCCTTGTTTTGTTGCTACTTTTGGGTGATTTTGAATCGGAGTGGCCTGCAGATAATAAACACTGAGCTGAACAGAAATGTGTCTTTTGATTGTGTGTTTTATATTCTGTGTCCTTGCTTGTCGTTTTGTTGCCATTTGCATGATTTTTTTGTGTAAAGGCGAGTTTGGTGTTTTTCTATGGACAGGTTGGTTTTGTGATTCTTTGTTTTGTGGCTGTGTGTGGGGAAGACAAACTCCAGGATCGTATGCTGTATACACATACTATATACACACACAATATACATACCATATATATATATATACACACACACACACTCTCAGACACACAAAAAATATACATACCATATATGTATACTCAGACTCACACACTATATATATACACTCAGACACACACAGTATACATACCATATAATACAATTTCGATGTGGACACCCACAGCATAGTAGATTTTTAATTTCCCATTCATGCCTAAATGGCAGTGGAGGTTTTCTTACTTTTTCCTGCTCATGGTGAATGGGGTGGGGGGTCACTCTGCTTGGCAGGTGAGACGTGCCTGTGAGACAATCTCAGGTTTTGGGAGCTCTTTGGTGATGGTTGTAGGAGTTGACTCTGGGACTGCAGGAAGTGGTTCTGACAGCTTGGGACACATTTCTTCTCTGACAATTGACTCTGCTCTCCTCAAGTAATTGATGTGTCATCTCCAGATGGCATCAAACCCAATCTCCTCTGTGTAGGGGAGTGGAAGTCGGAACTTAACCATTCCAAGTACCCAGTTTAGATCACCTCTGTAGTCCCTCACCAGGACTGCTTGTCTAGGAGTGAAACATTAAACCTCCTTGTTTGAAGAGCCTCAATTTGTTTCAGCAGTCTGTCCTGCATACAGGACAATCTTTCTGAGGTTGGGTTTGAGGAGATCCAAGTGTGAGCACAAAGGACGACCCAGGAACAGCGCAGCTGCTGAGTTGTTGGTTGTGGAGTGTGATGCATTACGATATGCCAGGAGGAGATTAGGAGCTTCTGATTCAGTGTTGGTGTGGTGTGTTCCGCTGACATTGCTGGCTGTGTGCTCTTCAGACCTTTCCACCAAGCCACGTGTAGCAGGGTGGTATGGTGCAGATGTAATGAGTTACTGACTAAGTTGTCTGGAACACCAGTCCTTGGGAAGGGGCTTCTCAACACATCAACACGCTATTGGGAACGCTTCTAGTCACTTTGCAGCTGCATCCACTACTACCAAGAAAGTTGTGCTCTTGAACATTTTGGCAAAATCCACATGAATCCTCTGCCAGAGCAATGCAAGCCATTCTCAGGGATGGAGAGATGCTGTTTTGCACAGCTTCTGGATGTGTAGGCTTCCAGACTGGTGCATGCAAGGTAAGCTGCTTGATCTGCTGATCTACCCCAGGCCACTAGACAAAGTTTAGATTATGAGAACATTCAGTCCTCTTTTATTGTCATTTAGAAATGCATACATAGAAAACATAGAAAACATAGAAAATAGGTGCAGGAGTAGGCCATTCGGCCCTTCGAGCCTGCACCGCCAATTATTATGATCATGGCTGATCATCCAACTCAGAACCCTGCACCAGCCTTCCCTCCATACCCCCTGACCCCCGTAGCCACAAGGGCCATATCTAACTCCCTCTTAAATATAGCCAGTGAACTGGCCTCAACTGTTTCCTGTGGCAGAGAATTCCACAGATTCACCACTCTCTGTGTGAAGAAGTTTTTCCTAATCTCAGTCCTAAAAGGCTTCGCCTTTATCCTCAAACTGTGACCCCTCGTTCTGGACTTCCCCAACATCAGGAACAATCTTCCTGCATCTAGCCTGTCCAATCCCTTTAGGAGTTTATACATTTCAATCAGATCCCCCCTCAATCTTCTAAATTCCAACGAGTACAAGCCTAGTTCATCCAGTCTTTCTTCATATGGAAGTCCTGCCATCCCAGGAATCAATCTGGTGAACCTTCTTTGTACTCCCTCTATGGCAAGGATGTCTTTCCTCAGATTAGGGGACCAAAACTGCACACAATACTCCAGGTGTGGTCTCAATACTCCAGGTGTGGTCTCACCAAGGCCTTGTACAACTGCAGTAGTACCTCCCTGCTCCTGTACTCGAATCCTCTTGCTATAAATGCCAGCATACCATTCGCCTTTTTCACCGCCTGCTGTACCTGCATGGCCACTTTCAATGACTGGTGTATAATGACACCCACGCCTCGTTGCACCTCCCCTTTTCCTAATCGGCCACCATTCAGATAATAATCTGTTTTCCTATTTTTGCCACCAAAGTGGATAACTTCACATTTATCCACATTAAATTGCATCTGCCATGAATTTGCCCACTCACCCAACCTATCCAAGTCATCCTGCATCCTCTTAGCATCCTCCTCACAGCTAACACTGCCGCCCAGCTTCGTGTCATCTGCAAACTTGGAGATGCTGCATTTAATTCCCTCATCCAAGTCATTAATATATATTGTAAACAACTGGGGTCCCAGCACTGAGCCTTACGGTACCCCACTAGTCACCGCCTGCCATTCTGAAAAGGTCCCGTTTATTCTCACTCTTTTCTTCCTGTCTGCTAACCAATTCTCTATCTACATCAATACCTTACCCCCAATACCGTGTGCTTTAAGTTTGCACACTAATCTCCTGTGTGGGACCTTGTCAAAAGCCTTTTGAAAATCCAAATATACCACATCCACTGGTTCTCCCCTATCCACTCTACTAGTTACATCCTCAAAAAATTCTATGAGATTCGTCAGACATGATTTTCCTTTCACAAATCCATGCTGACTTTGTCCGATGATTTCACCGCTTTCCAAATGTGCTGTTATCACATCTTTGATAACTGACTCCAGCAGTTTCCCCACCACCGATGTTAGGCTAACTGGTCTATAATTCTCCGGTTTCTCTCTCCCTCGTTTTTTAAAAAGTGGGGTTACATTAGCCACCCTCCAATCCTCAGGAACTAGTCCAGAATCTAAGAAATGATGCAATGTTTCTCCAGAGTGATAGCACAGAAAAACAGGACAAACCAAAGACTAACACTAACAGAACCACATAATTATAACATCTGATACAGCCTCCCGAGCACCTGCCTCTGCCGAGCGCCTTCGACCTCACCCCAGCTGCTGAAACACGCAGAGCCGAGGATTTCGGGGCCTTCTGCTCCAGAGATTCCGGTTACCACACAGTAGCAGCGGCAGCAGAGCGGGCATTTCAGAAGTTTTCTAGATGTTCCTCTGTACTCTCAGGTCTGTCTCCATCAAATCAGGATTGTGCATGGTCCCCTTCTTGACAGATAACAGATATCATTCCCCGGAGAGGCCGCGCGCACTGCCGTCGTGCCGCCATCTTCTCCTCCTTGGAGCCAAATCTTTCAATTTAACCGTGCCCATACAACCCGTCCAACACCAAAGCTTTCAGCTTGGATGATAGAGCACGCTAGGCAACCCCATCAAGGGCAAGTAAAAATGGGTAAAATTTTACCAGAGCTCCAGTACCATCCTTGAACACTGCTGTGGCCTCACCCAGTCCCTTTCTTAATTTGCTTTGAGTTGACTCTGTTACAGGGGATGAGGCATGCAACTGGTAGATGGATCTCCAATCAAGTTGCAGTTCTCTCAGTCAGTCATGTTCCCAGAATGCTGGTCCTCCTATTTGTACCACATACAAGCCCAGTGTGACATGTTGGTTATTGTATTTCACTGTTACGAGTGTCATTTCCACAGGAATTCTTTTTCTCCAGTGTAAGTCCTTAGTTGGATATCTGTAGGTTTCAGTCCAGTATCTTTGAAATGCTTTTGTGGAATGATTGAAGTCGCCAAGCCAATGTGTAATTCCATTTTAATAATTTGCCATGCCCTTCTTCTATTAGCCATATTGCTTGTCTATTGTTATTGTACTGCTCTGGTTACGATTTCTGCAGTTCGGCTGTAGATATTTCATTTCAGCAGATTCTGCAAAAGCAGTGTGTTCTGCTTTTAGAATGTTTTCGTTTCAGCTAAAAATACAGAGCTGTGATGTTCAGCTTAGGAATGTTGTGTCAGCCAATCAGGATGGCGGAATTGGGCGAATGTTCTGCAGAGAGCTGGGCTGCGAGAGAATTGTGTTGGATACTGGTGGAGTTCGTGGAGTTTTTTGGCAGGAGCTGTGGAGAGAACAGGTGGGAAGATGGGAAGGAGTGTCTCTGTTGAACCAAGTGCTTTGTGCAGATGAATGGCTCCAAGGAGGAAGGGCCAATGCTCCCTCGAGAGAGAGACTGTTTTCTCGAGATGGATTTTGAGCAACTTTCTGAATGTGGTGTGTGCCCTCACACAGACTGTGAGCCCAGTGCGTGAGTAAAACGACAACTTCACGATAAGTCCCAACTTTATGTGTACAGTTAGATTGGATTAATTGTGATGGGCCCTTTTATTTTTTAATTTTCTTTTTCCTACTAACTGTTTTATAAACCTGAACCTTGTAAATATATTTTCTTAAATAAACGGTGGGAGGAGAAGATGGCGGCGTGACGCAGCGCGCGCAGCTCTCTGGTGAAATGATATTGTATTTGTAAGTAGGATGCCATGCACAATTCTGATTTGATGCAGGCAGACGTGAGAAGCAGAGGAACATCTGGAGAAACTTCTGAAATGCCCGGTTCGCTGCTGCTGCTACTGTGCGATCGAGAATCTCCGGAGGGAAGGCCCCAAAATCCCCGGCTTTTCCAGCTGCTGGTGACCGAGACTGGGGTCGAAGCGTTCAGCAGAGATGGTGCTTGGTACTCGGTGTTGGAGGGCTGATCGGAGGCTCAAAGTTTTCGGATGACTCAGAGTTGGACTGTGGTTGGGCATGGCAGGGAGAGTTTTTCTTCCTTCTCCCGTCTGCATGAGATGTGGGACATTTGAGAGATTTTGAACTTTTACTGTGCTCATGGCCTTCATCAAGTTATGGTATTGTTGCACTGTTGTAACTATATGTTATAATTATGTGGTTTTGTTAGTTTTTTCAGTCTTGATCTGTCCTGTGTTTTGTGATATCACACCGGAGGAAATATTGTATCATTTCTTAATGCATGCATTACTAAATGACAATAAAAGAGGACTGCGTGTCTTCATAATCTAATCTAATCTTTATAATTTTATTGGTGTACGATTTGTCATTTCTTGCCGACCAACAATTGTGTATGGGATGTATTTATGGAGTGTTTGCTCAAATCATGGTTTCTTTAATTGGAACCTCACAAAATTCCTATTTGGCTGAACCCCAAATTATACTGACTCTGAATGTATATTGTTTATGAAAGGTGGCCTTCTCACCACTGAGATCCGTGGCTGTCAGCTGAGCCTTCTAATGAACCAAGTTTGCATAGGAATCCAGTAAGGGGGTTACACTTGTGGAGGCTTGTCCGGGATTGGTTGAATTAAGAATTGATTAAGCAGTTTGTGTATAAACTATTGTCAGGGAAAGTGACAAAGGTACTTCATTATGGATGCAGCAGGGATTAATGTTTGGTACGATTCAAAGAGATTATCCATAAGTAATGTTTGTGCTTTGAGTGGGGTGGGTGTCCAAATTCCCGATGAACAGTTATTCAGAGTGCTGAGTTCTGTCAAGGTTTTGGGGAAAGTTACGGTGATTGAAAGGCATTTTGACCAATGGTAGGCTGGTAAGGATGCCATGCTTGTCCAGACTAGCAGTGATGTGACTGAAGTTGTGCTGCCTGATAGTTGGGAGATCCTAGAGAGGTGGGGCCATGGGCAGTCCATATCTTTAGAGAAGGGAGCATGTAGCTGAGGGTGAAGACAAGTTTAAAGGCAAGTTGTTCTTGTTTCTGCAAAGTGAGGAAAAGGAGTTGTCTGTTGTGAAAGGTCTCATGGGTCCTTCAGCAATTGATGGAAATTCTGAGCTGGTTTTGGCCATTACATCACTGGTTGATAAATGCAGAAGTGTACCTGTGGAGAAGCTTGGGCTGAGCAGACATCTGTTCACTGGCTGAATGGCAATACTCAGACAATATGAGAAAAACAGAGACAGATAGAGAGTTTAAAGGGTCCGGCGGCTGATTTAATGAGGTTCCTTAAGGCAGAAAATCCATTAGCCACATCAGCTAATTATCTGAAAGCTCTGGAAGATGCTTTTTGGGGCTGCTGGAAGTGTAGCTGACGAAGTTTAGGCACACGTTGCAGGAGGAAGGAGAGGAGCTGTCTGTCTACCTTCTCGGGTTGGAGAAGCTGCTGCATTGTTTCTGCCATTGTTTTTCCAGCTGTCTGAGAGAAACTGCTTGAGGATAGAGCAAGTTGTGAGGGACGTGCTGTCCTGTCACATGATGTGATTGCTCTGTGCATTGGAATGACCCACAAGCTGCGTTTACTGAGTTACTCAGAGAAGGTAGAGATCGAGAAGCAGGACATTTCCAAAGCTGAGTAGTGTCTTCAGTGGCAGCCTGATACCACGGAGACAGAGCTGTTGAGGAATGAGGTGCTGATGTTCAGCTAAGCGAGGTAGGTCCGTTGAGAAACCCGGCACACCTGTAGGACTTATGACGCAGAGGAATACTGCTGAAAAGGATTGCTTGTCCAGAGGGGCCACCAGTGCCCTCTGTTACAACTGTGGAGAAGATGGGCATTTCAAGCGAGACTCTGAGGGTCAGGAAAATCTTTGGACAGTATATCAGCGGTTAATCAACAGAGAGAAAAGAGGAACAACTATGGAAGGACTCAGTAAAGGAATAGGCTGGCGGCTCGGAGAAGGTACGCTCAAATCAGTGTATCAAGGGAAATGCTAAAGTGCAGAGCAATATTCCTGAAGGTTTAGTGGGACCAGGCTCTGATGTATCCATACGGATTGAAAGTGTTTATGCTTGAGCCATACTTGATACAGGTTCTCAAGATACTTTTCTCTACAGATCCTTTTACAACCGGTATTTGATGCATTTACCATTGACACTGCTCGGTCCCCTTGAGATTCCGGGGCTTGGTACTGATGAGTACCTGTACGATGGTTATTTGCCATTGCAACTGGAGTTTTCAGAAGCAGATGTTGTGAGACTATTGATACAATAGTGTTGGTTTGCCTGGATCGAGCTGAAAAGGGTGGAGCTTCCATTCTTGTGGGAACCAATACTTCCACTGTGAGAAGGCTTGTGGAAATGTGCAAAGAGCGAAATGGAGAGAACTTTTTGAAAACCCTGTCCATTCACCCAGTGTTCAGAGCTGCTTTTGAGAAGGCGCAAGCTGCTCTCAGCAGGATCGAGGAACTGCCTGGTACACCGGGTCTAAACCTGTCATGTTACATCTTGGCAGAGTAGCAAGAATGACGCCAGAACGCCCCAGCCAACCAAGGGGATGCTCCTGATGATCAGGAAGAAGAGTCACGCTTGCCTGCGGGAGTGCCGGTGAGACCTGAGCTGCAGAAATTCTTTGCTGTCTATGTGAACAGAACGACAGTGCACACCTCAGTACGCAGCCAGAACACCTCAGGAGGCGATGTTACCTTCAGACGTGGGGTGCCGATTGCCCCTCTCCTTCCTGTGATGGTAGTGTCTAGTTTTCCAGGGAAAGTGAAAGAGAAACAGTCTTCTGGATGGAGAAAGTTGACATCGTAGTCATGCAACTTGGCCCGAGGAATGGAAAAGGAGATTAGCTGAGAAGATATTGAGATGCGAAGATGCCTTTTCTACTGACTAGTTTGATGTTAGTTGCTATTAGAGTGAATGAGGACACCCTCTTCCAGGAGAGGTCTCACCGGTTAGCACCAGTGGAGGTTGAAGATGTTTAGTAGCACCTACTTAAGCTGAAGGAAGCTGAGTTCAGTCATGGAGCAGGGGGACCTGAGCCATTGGAAGACACAAGTGATAGACAGGAGGAGGCATACTCCGGTGCTCAGGAAGGCTCACAAGGAGTGGTTGAAGCTGGAGAAGCTGAAGATGAGTTAAGGGGGCCTCAGAGGGCCAGGGAATCCCAAGCTGGGCTGGCAAAGGATGCTCCTGGGAAACAGAGTGATATATCCATTCCCATAGTGAGATAGGCTACTCCACTTACAAATGGATTGGGGGTCCTGAAATCAGTAAATTCATTTGGATACTGCATTATTAATAATGGTTTAAAAAGTTCCCAAGTCATGAGGACATGACTATGTTTGGTGGGGTGGGGGGTTGGAGGGAGAGTTTAATTCCCTGGATAAGAGCTCTATTGTTATGCTGTAGATATTTCACTTTAGCAGCTTCTGTAAAAGCAGTGTGTCCTGCTGGTATAATGTTCTGGTTCCAGCTAAGGATAAGGGGTTATGATGTTCAACTTAGGAATGTTGTGTCAGCCAATCAGGATGGTGGAATTGAGAGAATATTCTGGAGAGAGCTGGGAGGAGAAAGATTTTTGACGAACACTGGTGGAGGAACATTGTCATGGACTGACAATTGTGTATGGGCAATAATTACACAGGATTAGCTCAAATTGAAGTTTCTTTAATCAGAACATCATGACACTGCCGTTTGGCTAAACTTCAAATCATACTGACCCTAGACGTATATTGTTTACGAGAGGTGATCTTCTCACCACTGAGTCCCACGGCTGTTAGCAGAGCTGGCTAATGAGCTAAGTTTGGATACAAACCCGGTAAGGGGTGTTACATTAGTTTTCACATAGTAGATCTCAAGGCTACCCAGTCTTGTGTCATTCTCATCACTATCAGATTTTTCATCACAGCATGCAGACCACTGCTCCTTTTGCAATTGGCACCTGACTTTTCACCTTTCTGCTTTCCCTGTGCTGTTGATTCATTTTTGTTTGCCTGATATGCTCTTTGTACGTGCTCTACCTTGCTGCATTCTCTGCAGGTTTCGCCTGTAAACCTGCATTATTCTGGTGTCTGTGAACCTGTGCCACAATGCTAACACATCATGTTCAGCCTGGCAGGTTTCTGTTAACTGCTTCTTGCTGCTGTTTTCGTTGATACAACAATTTCAACTGTTCCTTTAAATGTGAGTTGTACTTCTGTTAGGAGCTGCTTTTGAATGATTTCTTGTAAGATTCCACAAACTAAATAATCTCTAAATGCATCATCAAGCCCATCACTGAACTGACAATGTTCAGTTTCTTCAACTCAGCCCCATGTGAAATGGAATCCCCTTCCTTTTGATTCTACCTATGAAACCTAAAGCATTCTGTAATCAGTAATGGTTTCTGTTCTCAATGTTCCTGCATACTTTTATGATATCTGCAAAGCTCATTTCAGCTCGCTTCGTTGGAGCAGTCAAACTTCTAAACAAACTGTATACTTTTCACCTATTAGACTCAGCAAAACTGCTACTTGCTTTTCATTGGCTACTTCATTTGCATCAAAATAAAATCGATCACTCAATTATCTGTTGAACAATTGAATGCCTCTATCTTTCTGATGTAGCCAGCCATTTCTGATTTTATTATTATCACCTGCTTATGAACCCTTTAATTTTGTCCATTTTCTGCCATTTTTTAAATCCATTTTCTGCCTTTCTTTCTCCTCTCATGAAAAAATATGTGCTGCATTTCAACAGGTAGGCTGTCCTCTCAGGTTTGTTTTAAAACTCACTTGTCACCAGTGTTATATTTTGTAAGTTCAAAAACCAGTTGAACGAAAATCACGGCAGCTGGGAGATGTGTGTCTGCTTTGTTTCACTTTAGTGAGGTGCTCACTTACAACGTGGTGGAGTAATGATGTATGCCATTACATACATACAGTGAACAAGTGCGGGCCTCTGCCACTCAGAGTTGCCCATGGATATTGTGTCCCAGCTGTCTAGATATGCTAGTCTGGGCTGTATGATATAGAGATCAAGCTGTTGCCCATGAAACAAGCTCCCAGTCTCTGCGCATCTGATGAATCCAAAGGAACGACAAAGACTGATACAGTTTGGTACCAGCAGTGTCACAGGAGATGCCGGTCAGCATTGAACTCAACGTAGGCCACTGATGAAGCCTTCCCCATGAGTGGGTACAGCCACAAGGCAGCAGAGTTTTCTTTCTCCTGGATGAGCTGCCAACCACGCTGACGAGCCCCATTTGCCCAAAGAAGCTGGTCTTAAGGAGCAGTATCCTACCTTTGCCCCTCCTCCTGTCAGTAGAAATGGTCCGACTGGGTTTATAGCTCAGCCACATGTGAAGGCTGGGAGCTGGATTTGGTTGTCAGAGCCTATTTGAGATGCACGCCATTGGGAGCATTTAATAGGTAGTGGGAGCTTATCCCCTGCTGGGCAATGACAACTATGGATCCAAATAACCAGTAATGAAGTATGCAATCAACCAAAGAATGCTTAGTCAAACAATATATTTACAATTCTACTCAACTATTACTGAAATATTAACAGGTTATCTGAATTGTGAATCCAAAAAGCTACAGCACAGCCCGATGTAACATTCCCCAAGCTCAGAGGCAAAGTGAACTATGGAGAGAACAGAAATTACAAACAATCTGCCGCAGGAACACCATGAGCTAGGCATCTCCATGCAGGACAATGTCGACTTTGCAGGTGCAAACCCTGCGTTAGTCCTGGTGCGAGCGTTCAACTGAAAACATCAACAAGTTCCTCCCCCCTGCTCCCATCATTCCCCCCCTCTCCCCCCAGCCTCCCCTCTCCCAGACTCCCCCCTCTCCCATCCTCCCCCTCCCCTTCTCCCAGCCTCCCCCTCTCCCAGCCTCCCCCCTCCCCCTCTCCCATCCTCCCCCTCTCCCCCTTCCCCCCTCCTCCCAGCTTCCCCTCCTCTCCCAGCCTCCCCCTCTCCCCTCCCCTTCCCCCCTCCCAGCTTCCCCTCCTATCCCAGCCTCCCCCTCTCCCCTTCCCCCCCCCCCAGCTTCCCCTCCTCTCCCAGCCTCTCCCCAGGTGCTGCCTTAAGCTGTCTGCGTGTAGCTCCAAATTCCAGCATCTGCAGGCTTTTGTGTCTCTTGCACAGACAGAAGTTCAGTTTCTTTCTTTATCGGAGCTACCTCACCTGCTCAGTGTTTCTCCTGTATGACTGTTATTTATTTGGTGGTAGAGGCAGACACACTTGGGGCATTTAAGAAACTCTTAGATAGGCACAGGGATGACAGAAGGATGTGGTGCTATGTAGGAGGGAAGTGTTCGACTGAAAGTAGGCTCAAAGATCAGCACGGCATCATGAGTGGAACTGTGCTGTGGCGTTTCATGTTCCTTAACCTCTCAGTTCCAGCATTGATCTATTCTCTTTGCTCCTCGATCTCCGAGATAGACCTGCAGTGTTTAACAAGCCTTTGCCTCCCTCTCAGCCAGCACCACCACTCCTTGTCTCTTCAACTTTGCCTATCACAATTCATTTGTTCTCTCCGTCCCCCACCGCTTCTTATCTGCAATTGAAACTTGTTTCATTCCTAATTGCCCAGTTGCTGTGAGGGGTGTTTAACTGGAAACGTTCACTGTTTCGTTGCTGATGGTCTCCGATTTTACTCCACACCTCCTTTAGCTGCAGTTTTTTGTGTTTTTCTCCCTAATCTTCAATTCAGAACCCGCTGCTCTGGTGATCCAGTTGTTCTGTCGGGCTCTAATCAAACCTATTGGCAGTACAAAGACATTTACATAAAAGTAATCAAAGAGTACTGGGGAATCCATCAGGCGTTTCATCGGTAGAATGATAGAGTTGTACAACACAGAAGCAGACCTTTCTTACAAAACTACAAAAGTTTATTTACACAGAAAATATGCAAGCATTAAGTATTTACAAGACAACAAATAAATTAAGTATATGCGAGCATTAAGTATTTACAAGACAACAAATAAATTCAAATTAAAATATTATTAAAACAGTCTATTCCCTGGCAGTCTCACGTCCTCTGCAAGTCAACAGGGTCAGTGATGGAGGACATCACCGATGCAAACTGAAAGGACGACCTCCATGTCTGCTTTGTGTAGAACCTAACCTGGTGGCCTCTTATGGAGACGGCACAAGAATGGCTCCACTCAGACAGAGTACAACTGCTCCAACATGGAGAACTCCCAAAGCACCCCCCTCCCAAAGCACAAGAGCCCCATCAAGGACCCATTAAACTTAATGAGGCTCTCCACAGCAGTGTACAACAGTTGGACGTGGGCACGAAATGTGGTCCAAACCTGAATGCTTGCAGAGTCTCAAAAAGCTATTTGGAGTCCACTCCTGGTGAAGGGAGGGAAAAGCAGCTGACAGACCAGTCTCCTGGTCAAGGTTAATCAGGTCCTGGGCGAGGTGGACATTGTCGAAGATGGACCACTCTGGGACTGTACAGGACAGATCAGGGTGGGTAACGAGCCACCTTATTGAGACCCGTCACCAGAGCCCAGGAAGAAGGAGCAGAGCTCTCCAGTCTTCGCCCTACAACCTTTCTCCAGGGACCCCAGGGGTCTCTTAATGGCACCTCTCTTTGCGGGTCACATCATCTCCCTTCCCCTACTTTTGGAGGATAGTGCAGATAGACTGAACGAGCCCTTGCAGGCCCGACCATCTGTGGTCATCTGGTCCTTTAGCGGTTTCCTCCAGTAGTCCTTCATGAACTACCAGATATCCTCTGCAGAGATGGGCTGTGACTTGGTGCAGGGGACGAGGAAATCTGCCATCTGGGCTTTAGAAGAGTTCCCCCTTCCCCCTCACCATGTCCCATGCACTCATCACCCTCTGAGCGGTCATCACCTGCACCCAACGTGATCACCTCACTCGTCAGCGCAGCGCTAATGGGAGACCCCTCCATGGGCACCACCCTAACCCCAGGACCAGTGACAGAGGGAGGCCCCGCCACCGCTGGACCCAGGATCCCCCCCAGAGCCAGGACACGAGACTGCTGGACCGTGCCCATCTCCACACCTTGTCATTCTCCCCGGAACTGACACTTGGAGAGTCCTCTCCCTCCTCACGCCTTGGGATACCCTCTCACCAACTGGCTCCACGGGATGGCAATCCAGGGTTACTCTGGTGGACCAGACAATCCTCAGCAGGGCGCTTGGCCTTGAATGAGGAAACAGTCTGGGAAATTAATCCCACTGGTGACCCTGTCCCCTCAGACAACCCCTGTTCTACAGGGCTTCGCCCCTTCCCAGGGAGAATGCACAGTCCCAACTGAAGGCAAGGCTGCCTCCCCACAGAGTGGTGCCACTCACCAGCCAGGAGGACGCATGTCCAGGAGGACATATGTCCGGGAGGACGTATGTCCAGGAGGACGTATGTGCAGGAGGACGTATGTCCAGGAGGACGCATGTGCAGGAGGACGCATGTCCAGGAGGACGTATGCCCAGGAGGACATATGCCCAGGAGGACGTATGTGCAGGAGGACGTATGTCCAGGAGGACATATGCCCAGAAGGACGTATGTGCAGGAGGACGCATGTGCAGGAGGACGTATGTGCAGGAGGACGTATGTCCAGGAGGACGCATGTGCAGGAGGACGCATGTCCAGGAGGACGTATGCCCAGGAGGACATATGCCCAGGAGGACGTATGTGCAGGAGGACGTATGTCCAGGAGGACATATGCCCAGAAGGACGTATGTGCAGGAGGACGCATGTGCAGGAGGACGTATGTGCAGAAGGACGCATGTCCAGGAGGACGTATGCCCAGAAGGACATATGTGCAGGAGGACACATGTGCAGGAGGACGTATGTGCAGAAGGATGTATGTCCAGGAGGATGCATGTGCAGGAGGACGCATGTCCAGGAGGACGTATGCCCAGGAGGACATATGTCCAGGAGGACGTATGTGCAGGAGGACGTATGTCCAGGAGGACGTATGCCCAGAAGGACGTATGTGCAGGAGGACACATGTGCAGAAGGATGTATGTCCAGGAGGACGCGTGTGCAGGAGGACGCATGTGCAGGAGGACGTATGTGCAGAAGGATGTATGTCCAGGAGGACGCGTGTGCAGAAGGACGTATGTCCAGGAGGATGCATGTGCAGGAGGACGTATGTCCAGGAGGGCGCATGTGCAGGAGGACGTATGTCCAGGAGGACATATGTGCGGAGGACGTATGTCCAGGAGGACATATGTGCAGGAGGACGCATGTGCAGGAGGACGTATGTCCAGGAGGATGTATGTCCAGGAGGACGTATGTACAGGAGAACGCATGTGCAGGAGGACGTATGTGCGGAGGACGTATGTGCGAGAGGACGTATGTGCAGGAGGATGTATGTCCAGGAGGACGCATGTCCAGGAGGTGTCACTCCAGCAGAGGAACCCTGTTTGACAGATCCACCCTCCGCAGGGTTATTCTCCCATAGATGGCCTTTACCGAAGGAAAATCCTCCCCTTGTGGTCCTTGATCTCCAGGCTCCCTCGTCATTTCAGGCCACAGATATGCTGAGGCAGGTTGAGCTGGTGTCCATTTCAGTGGCGTCCTCAGTCTCTGGCATGACCTTACCTCCCCTGACTTCTCCAGGCTCTAGCTGGATTTCAGGAGCCACAGGACCCTCCGGGCTTGGTTCAAAGGTAACAGCCTGCTCCTTCGCTGGGGAAGCCTCAGATTCAATCTACCGCCTCCTCCTTCTCTGGGGAAGAAGACTTGAGGTTCAATCTAATGCCTCTTCCTTTGATGCCTCTTCCTCTTCCTCGCCTTCTTGCCCGCCACCTGAAGCCATCCGTCACCTGAACCCATCCGTCACCGTACCCAACCCTGATTTTCACAGCCAATGACGTGGGCAAGGATGACGGGGAGTAACGGCGAGGGCGGGGGAGTGGCGGTCAGCGAGTTAAGGCCCAGCGGTATCACCCCGAGCCTCTGAAGCAGAGTTGTCAGTCTGATTGTTCGAGCACTGTTCTGAATATGCTCGAATTTTCAACGGGCATGGCACCTTGGGATGCTGTGATAATGCCCCTTAAAATATACCTGGTCGTCCCTTGGCATCTCCAGCCTGCTCCAGCTGCATTAGCAGATGGCACTGAAACGAGAATAGATGCTGATAACCCCGTGAGGTGCTCCCTACCGTACTGGGGTTATTTTGGCTCACACTTTGCCAATGGAGTGCAGGTAGGGGAAAAGGGTCTTGTCAGGGATGGTGGAGAATATTACCATCTGCACCATCCCTCCCCACCTTTAACCCCTGACCTAGGGCCAAAACACATCCCTCGCCGACTTCAAACAGGAAACAGTCTTCCTGTTGAAAACTGCTGACACAATAATGCCGTCACAGTCTTCGACAGTGATGGCTTTTACAGCAGCATTCCTACCCACCGAAGTGGGTTCTCTACTGTTCTTTAGTCAGTCATTTGAACGGGTGATCCTCTTCGTTAAATGAAAGTCCCAGACCCACAGCATCTGCGTACGACTGTAGTGCCGACACCTCCGAGATGCGGCCTGCCATGGTGCAGTCCCAATTCAAAGGTTCAACACCACCAGTGCGATACTGGTCAGTCTGCACCCGGCGGACAGTCTGCACCCAGCGGTCAGTCTGCACCCAGCGGTCAGTCTGCACCTGGTGGTTAGCCTGCACCCAGCGGACAGTCTGCACCCAGCGGTCAGTCTGCACCCAGCGGTCAGTCTCCACCCAGCGGTCAGTCTGCACCCGGTGGTCAGTCTGCACCCAGCGGTCAGTCTGCACCCAGCGGTCAGTCTGCACCTGGTGGTTAGCCTGCACCCGGCGGTCAGTCTGCACCCGGCGGACAGTCTGCACCCAGCGGTCAGTCTGCACCCGGCGGACAGTCTCCACCCGGCGGACAGTCTCCACCCGGTGGACAGTCTGCACCCAGCGGTCAGTCTGCATCCAGCGGTCAGTCTGCACCCAGCGGTCAGTCTGCACCCGGCGGTCAGTCTGCACCCAGCGGTCAGTCTGCACCCAGCGGTCAGCCTGCACCCAGCGGACAGTCTCCACCCGGTGGACAGTCTGCACCCAGCGGTCAGTCCCCACCCGGCAGTCAGTCTGCACCCGGTGGTCAGTCTGCACCCAGCGGTCAGTCTGCACCCAGCGGACAGTCTCCACCCGGCGGTCAATCTGCACCCAGCAGACAGTCTCCACCCGGCGGTCAGTCTGCACCCGGCGGTCAGTCTGCACCCGGCGGTCAGTCTCCACCCAGCGGACAGTCTCCACCCGGCGGACAGTCTGCACCCAGCGGACAGTCTCCACCCGGCGGACAGTCTTCACCCGGCGGACAGTCTTCACCCGGCGGTCAATCTGCACCCAGCAGACAGTCTCCACCCGGCGGTCAGTCTCCACCCGGCGGTCAGTCTTCACCCGGCGGTCAATCTGCACCCAGCAGACAGTCTCCACCCGGCGGTCAGTCTGCACCCAGCAGACAGTCTCCACCCGGCGGTCAGTCTGCACCCGGCGGTCAGTCTCCACTCGGCGGTCAGTCTCCACCCGGCAGTCAGTCTGCACCCAGCGGTCAGTCTGCACCCAGCGGTCAGCCTGCACCCGGCGGCAGTCTGCACCCGGCGGTCAGTCTCCACCCAGCGGTCAGTCTGCACCTGGTGGTTAGCCTGCACCCAGCGGACAGTCTGCACCCAGCGGTCAGTCTGCACCCGGCGGTCAGTCTCCACCCAGCGGTCAGTCTGCACCTGGTGGTCAGCCTGCACCCAGCGGACAGTCTGCACCCAGCGGTCAGTCTGCACCCAGCGGTCCGTCTTCACCTAGTGGTCAGTCTCCACCCGGCGGTCAGTCTGCACCCAGCAGTCAGTCTGCACCCAGCGGTCAGCCTGCACCCGGCGGCAGTCTGCACTCAGCGGACAGTCTGCACCCGGCAGTCAGTCTACACCCAGCGGTCAGTCTGCACCCACCAGGCAGTCTGCACCCAGCGGTCAGCCTGCACCCGGCAGTCAGTCTCCACCCGGCGGTCAGTCTCCACCCAGCGGTCAGTCTGCACCTGGTGGTTAGCCTGCACCCAGCGGACAGTCTGCACCCAGCGGTCAGTCTGCACCCGGCGGTCAGTCTCCACCCAGCGGTCAGTCTCCACCCAGTGGTCAGTCTGCACCCGGCGGTCAGTCTCCACCCAGTGGTCAGTCTGCACCCGGCGGTCAGTCTGCACCCGGTGGACAGTCTGCACCCGGCGGACAGTCTGCACCCGGCGGTCAATCTGCACCCAGCAGACAGTCTCCACCCGGCGGTCAGTCTCCACCCGGCGGTCAGTCTGCACCCACCGGTCAGTCTGCACCCAGCGGTCAGCCTGCACCCGGCGGTCAGTCTGCACTCAGCGGACAGTCTGCACCCGGCAGTCAGTCTACACCCAGCAGACAGTCTCCACCCGGCAGTCAATCTGCACCCAGCGGTCAGTCTGCACCCACCAGGCAGTCTGCACCCAGCGGTCAGCCTGCACCCGGCAGTCAGTCTCCACCCGGCGGTCAGTCTCCACCCAGCGGTCAGTCTGCACCTGGTGGTTAGCCTGCACCCAGCGGACAGTCTGCACCCAGCGGTCAGTCTGCACCCGGCGGTCAGTCTCCACCCAGCAGTCAGTCTCCACCCATTTTTTTTTTTTTTTTTTTTTAAACAAAATTCTTTATTACAAATGTCGGTGCTATACAATATTTACAAACCCAGTGAATAACACATTTACTACACTACAAACAGACAATACATGTTAAACCAATATATTGCCATCCTCGTCAATGATGGCATTTACACCCCGCGGAGCCCAACGGTCCCGGAACATCTCGACGGTCGCCGTGGACTGTGCGTATTCCTTTTCAATGTTCACCCGGGCTCGAACATACCCCCTGAACATAGCCAGGCAGTCCGCCCGGGGAGAACCTCCTGCCACCCTTTTCCAGGAGCCACGGATGGCAATTTTCGCCAGCCCCAGGAGCAAGTTGACAAGGACATCCTCATCCCTCTGTGCCCCCCTCCTTACTGGATGACCATATATGAATAGGGTGGGACTGAAATGCAACCAGAAGGCTCCACCCGGCGGTCAGTCTGCACCCAGCGGTCAGTCTGCACCCAGCGGTCAGCCTGCACCCGGCGGCAGTCTGCACTCAGCGGACAGTCTGCACCCGGCAGTCAGTCTACACCCAGCGGTCAGTCTGCACCCACCAGGCTGTCTGCACCCAGCGGTCAGCCTGCACCCGGCAGTCAGTCTCCACCCGGCCGTCAGTCTCCACCCAGCGGTCAGTCTGCACCTGGTGGTTAGCCTGCACCCAGCGGACAGTCTGCACCCAGCGGTCAGTCTGCACCCAGCGGTCAGTCTCCACCCAGCAGTCAGTCTCCACCCAGTGGTCAGTCTGCACCCGGCGGTCAGTCTCCACCCAGTGGTCAGTCTGCACCCGGCAGTCAGTCTGCACCCGGCGGTCAGTCTGCACCCAGCGGTCAGTCTGCACCCACCGGTCAGTCTGCACCCAGCGGTCAGCCTGCACCCGGCGGTCAGTCTGCACTCAGCGGACAGTCTGCACCCGGCAGTCAGTCTACACCCAGCAGACAGTCTCCACCCGGCAGTCAATCTGCACCCAGCGGTCAGTCTGCACCCACCAGTCAGTCTGCACCCAGCGGTCAGCCTGCACCCGGCAGTCAGTCTCCACCCGGCGGTCAGTCTCCACCCAGCGGTCAGTCTGCACCTGGTGGTTAGCCTGCACCCAGCGGACAGTCTGCACCCAGCGGTCAGTCTGCACCCGGCGGTCAGTCTCCACCCAGCGGTCAGTCTGCACCTGGTGGTCAGCCTGCACCCAGCGGACAGTCTGCACCCAGCGGTCAGTCTGCACCCAGCGGTCCGTCTCCACCTAGTGGTCAGTCTCCACCCGGCGGTCAGTCTGCACCCAGCGGTCAGTCTGCACCCAGCGGTCAGCCTGCACCCGGCGGCAGTCTGCACTCAGCGGACAGTCTGCACCCGGCAGTCAGTCTACACCCAGCGGTCAGTCTGCACCCACCAGGCAGTCTGCACCCAGCGGTCAGCCTGCACCCGGCAGTCAGTCTCCACCCGGCGGTCAGTCTCCACCCAGCGGTCAGTCTGCACCTGGTGGTTAGCCTGCACCCAGCGGACAGTCTCCACCCAGCGGTCAGTCTGCACCCGGCGGTCAGTCTCCACCCAGCGGTCAGTCTCCACCCAGTGGTCAGTCTGCACCCGGCGGTCAGTCTCCACCCAGTGGTCAGTCTGCACCCGGCGGTCAGTCTGCACCCAGCGGTCAGTCTGCACTCACCGGTCAGTCTGCACCCGGCGGTCAGTCTGCACTCAGCGGACAGTCTGCACCCGGCAGTCAGTCTACACCCAGCGGACAGTCTCCACCCGGCAGTCAATCTGCACCCAGCGGTCAGTCTGCACCCACCAGTCAGTCTGCACCCAGCGGTCAGCCTGCACCCGGCAGTCAGTCTCCACCCGGCGGTCAGTCTCCACCCAGCGGTCAGTCTGCACCTGGTGGTTAGCCTGCACCCAGCGGACAGTCTGCACCCAGCGGTCAGTCTGCACCCGGCGGTCAGTCTCCACCCAGCGGTCAGTCTGCACCTGGTGGTCAGCCTGCACCCAGCGGACAGTCTGCACCCAGCGGTCAGTCTGCACCCAGCGGTCCGTCTCCACCTAGTGGTCAGTCTCCACCCGGTGGTCAGTCTGCACCCAGCGGTCAGTCTGCACCCAGCAGTCAGCCTACACCCGGCGGCAGTCTGCACTCAGCGGACAGTCTGCACCCGGCAGTCAGTCTACACCCAGCGGTCAGTCTGCACCCACCAGTCAGTCTGCACCCAGCGGTCAGCCTGTACCCGGCAGTCAGTCTCCACCCGGCGGTCAGTCTCCACCCAGCGGTCAGTCTGCACCTGGTGGTCAGCCTGCACCCAGCAGACAGTCTGCACCCAGCGGTCAGTCTGCACCCGGCGGTCAGTCTCCACCCAGCGGTCAGTCTGCACCTGGTGGTCAGCCTGCACCCAGTGAACAGTCTGCACCCAGCGGTCAGTCTGCACCCAGCAGTCCGTCTCCACCTAGTGGTCAGTCTCCACCCGGCGGTCAGTCTGCACCCGGCGGTCAGTCTGCACCCAGCGATCAGTCTCCACCCGGCGGTCAGTCTGCACCTGGTGGTCAGCCTGCACCCAGTGGTCAGTCTCCACCCAGCGGTCAGTCTCCACCCAGCGGTCAGTCTGCATGCAGCGGTCTGTCTGCACCCAGTGGGCAGTCTCCACCCAGCGGTCAGTCTGCACCCAGCAGTCAGCCTGCACCTGGCGGTCAGTCTTCACCTGGCGGTCAGTGGAAAACCAGCAAGCAGTCAAAAAGAAACAGCTGAGAGATGACACGAGATGGGAGGGGAGGGGAGGGGAAAAAGGAATGGATAGGCCATGCTCTGTTAAATCCTCAGTGCTGTCCATGCAGCTGCCAATGAAAGCTTACCCCTAGACCAGTCCACTGTTCCACCAGCCACTCCAAAGTCTTCGGACCCAGTCACCCTGGGCTAGGCACCCCAATGGGAGGGGATTTCCACTGTCACAAATGGAATAAATGGAGTACAGTACCTCTGTCCTCGCTCCCGGCAAAGTTGGACTTGAAACTTTGGCAATCCTGCTCATCACTGAAGAGACACAGACCGAAAACTTCACCAAGCAGAATCCTTCTAGGAAAGGAAACTGCCGAGGTGATATTCCACACTCCCAAAGCCTTCTGAAATTTTGCTGGAGTTTCAGCTTTAGGAGAGAAAGCTCCAACAGTGTGAATCTCTCTCAGTACCACACCTCCAAAAGTGCCCATGTCACCTCATCTACCCTAATCCCATTTGCCCATATGAGGACTGTATCCTTCTGTATGCCTTGTCTACTTACACAGTGTCTGTCTAATTGCATCTTAAACAAAATGATTGTGTCTGATTCCACGACCTTCATCTCCGTCCCAGAGAGCTCCATGTATCAAGCAAACTCTGTGTTACAAACTTTTCTCTCAACTCTTACCTCTCACCTTAAATAAATGTTCCCATGTTTTTGATGCTCCTATGATGGGAAAAAGACCCGACCATCTACCCAGTCTATACCTCTCAATCTTATACAACTCTGTCAGTTCACCCCTCTGCTCCCTTCATTTTGGGGAAAACAAACCCAGCCTGACCATAACGAAAACCTTCCAATCCAGGCAACATCCCAGCAAATCTCCTCTGTTCTCTTAAATTCAATTGCATCTTTCCTAAAGTGTGGTGACCAAACTGCACACAATACTCCAAGTGTGGTCTAACTAGTTTTGCAACATTCGGTCTCAACTCTTATTTTATAAGGTTCTTCTGACGAAGTGTTTGAATGGCTATCACCACCATCTCAGCTGTGCAAAGAGAGGAGCCAACATACTTCACCACTGTTACGCCACCATCAAGAATGTGCCACCCCACGCCCACACTTCGGAAAGTCTGATCACCTGGTGGTACTTCTACTCCCAACGCTTAGACAAAGACTAAAGACCGCTGCTCCAGTGGTGAGGACCAAGGAGAGGTCAAAGGAGGTGGAGAGGTGCTTACAGGACTGCTTTGTCAATGGACTGGACAATATTCAGGGACTCATCTCCGAATCTGTATGAATATGCAACAATAGTGACGAGCTTCATCAAGACCAGTGTTGATGAGTGTTTGGCTTCGAGAACATACCAGACATACCCTAACCAAAAGCCATGGATGAACTAGGGGACTCGTAGTCTGCTGAGGACCAAATCTATGACATTCAAGACCAGTGATTCAGAACTATACAAAAGTTCCAGCTATGACCTACAGAAGGCTATTTTAAGAGCGAAAAACCCAATTCTGACTGAAGTTAGAGATAGAATTGGATGCATGTCAGTTCTGGCAGGGTGTACGGGGCATTACTCCCTACAAGGTGAGACCAGACACCATGAATGGCTGTGATGATTCACTCTCTGTGGAGGTCAGCACATTTTATGCACACTTTTGAAAGGGAGAATAAAATTACACCTGTGTGAATCCCTGCAGCACCTGGGGACACTGTGATCTCTGTGTCAGACCATCTTTCAAGAGGGTGAACCCTTGCAAGGTTTCAGGGCCTGATGGTGTAAGTGGTACGGGTCTGAAGACCTGTGACAACCAACTCGCAATCTTTCAATCTTTCACTGCTGCCATCAGAGGTTTCCACCTGCTTCAAAAGAGCAACAATCATACCAGTGGCCAAGAAGAGCAGGAAGCAACTCCTGCCTAAGTGGGAATCTGGAGCCACGGCAATTTGCTTATCGCCACACGAGGTCTGCAGTGGATGCAATCTCACTGGCTGTCCACTCGGCCTTTGATCACCGGGACAACAGCAATACCTATGGTTTATTGATTACAGCTCAGCGATCAACACAATCATACCCTCAGTACTAATCAATAGTTTCCAAAACCGGGGCCTCTGTACCTCCCTCTGCAACTGGATCCTTGACTTCCTGACCGGGAGGCCACAGTCGATGCAGAATGGACATAACATTTCTTCCTTGCTGACAATCAACACAGTCGCACCTCAAGGATGTGTGCTTAGCCCACTGTTCTACTCTCTGCACCTACAACAGTGCGGCGAGGTGCAGCTCAAAAGGCATCTATAAATTTGCTGATGATGCAACGATAGTTGGCAGAACTTCAGGGGGTGAGGAGGAGGCGTACAGGAGTGAGATAGATCAGCTGGTTGAGTGGTGTTGCACTCACCGTCAGTAAGACCAAGGAACTGATGTAGGCTTCAGGAAGGGGAACCCAAGTGAAAACACATCGGTCCTCAAGGAGGTATAAAGAATGGAAAGGGTGAGTTGTTTCAAGTTCCTGGGTATTAACATCTCTAAAGGTCTATCCTGGGCCCAACATACTGATGCATTTATAAAGAAAGCACAACAGCAGCTGTACTCCAGGAGGAGTTTGTGGAGACTGAGTACATCACCAAAGACTCCCGCTAATTTCTACAGATGTTCTGTGGAGAGCATTCTGACTGGTACGGAGGGACCACTGCACAGGATCAGAAAGTTGTAGATCAACCATCTCCATCATGGGCACTAGCCTCCCCAGCAGAGAGGTCACCTTTAAAGGCCTTGCCTCAAAAAGGCAGCATCCGTCATTCAGGCCCCCCATCACCCCGGACAGGCCCTGTTCTTATTGCTACCAGCAGGCAGGAGGCACAGGAGCCTGACGACCACAAGACACAGGAGCAGAATTACCACTCAGCCCGTGGAGACTGATGAAGGCAGGGCGTTGGATGTCGTTTATATGAACACGAGACAGCATTGGACAAGGTCCCACATGTTGCAGGCCACACACTCAATGTTACGGGAAAAGTTTCTGCTTTACCCTTTGCTATCAGAATTCTGATTGGACAATGAACCCATGAACCCCATCTCACTTGGCTTTTGTTCTCTTTCTCACTAAAATAATTTAATTATATATATATATTTCTTTCTCTACTTATAGTTTATATACTGCAATGTATTGTGGCTGTAAAATAACAAATTTCACAACATACTGTTCTGATTCTGATACTGAGATATACTGAAAAGTATCGTGTTCATACAGATCAAATCATTACACAGTGCATTGAAGAAGGGCAGGTAAAACAATGCAGAATAAAATGTAACAGCTACAGAGAAAGTGCACTGCAGATGAACGGTGAAGTGTATGGGGTAGATTGTGAGGTCTAAGGAAATATTTAATAGTATTGTAACAGTGGGGTAGAAACGGTCCCTGAACCTAGTGGTACGTGCTTTCAGGCTTTCGTATCTCCTGCCAGACTCCAAGGGGGAGAAGGGGAAATGTCCAGGATGGGTGGCTGAGTTTAATCCAGTTCAGTCACCCTCAGAGGGGTTGAAAGGAGCCAAGGTATAGGACTGGAGAATAATAAATTCTATCCTATGAGAAATGTTCTTTCAGATTAATATTTGAGAAAGGTGAGAGAGGGAATCAGTTCACCATCTGTCGTTGAGAAATTACCAGAGCTTGCACATAAAAATAGAACACCTTGAAACTGTGTAGCTCAGACACAGTGGGAGTTGTGGGGAACAAGTCAAATGTGTGTGAATTTTTTAAGGAGCTGACTTGGAGATGGAAACGTTTAGAGATTTAATTTATAGGTCTTAGAAAGGCTCTCAGGAATTGTAATTCTGTTAGAGAATTTTATTGATTGGATAAAAGATGATAGATTGGCTGGGTTGGGACACGAGACATTGCAGATGCTGCCATCTGCATCAACAAAGTGTTACTGGAGCATCATTGTACTTGGAGAAAAGCAAAGCCTTGTTTCGGGGTGAGTTACTGGTGAGAAAGTACAACTCAACTCCATCGCGTTGATGCCTGACAGAGGACTGATTGATCAAACAGGAATTGGCCCGACTTGTGAACAACTTTCTGCCTGAGTAAACTTCCCCAGTGTTGGAATAGCACATCACAGGGAGAGCATGCAAACTCCACACAGACAGCACTCCACAGAGTGATCATGTAAACTCCACAGGGAGAGAATACAAACTCCACAAGGACAACACACCACAGGGGAGCGTGTAAACTCCACGCAGGCAGCAAACCACGGGGAGTGCATGTAAACACCACACAGACAGCACACCACAGGGAGTGCATGGAAAAACCACACAGACAGCACGCCACAGGGTGATCTTGCAAACTCCACACAGACAGAACACCACAGGGAGAGCATGCAAACTCCAGACACAGCACTCCACAGGGAGAGCATGTAAACTCCACACAGACAGCAAACTCCACACGGACAGCAAAACACATTTTTTTTTTTACAAAATTCTTTATTACAAATGTCGGTGCTATACAATATTTACAAAACCAGTGACTAACATATTTACTACACTACAAACAGACAATACATGTTAAACCAATATATTGCCATCCTCATCAATGATGGCATTTACACCCCGCGGAGCCCAACGGTCCCGGAACACCTCTACGGTCGCCGTGGACTGTGCGTATTCCTTTTCAATGTTCACCCAGGCACGAACATACCCCCTAAACATAGCCAGGCAGTCTGCCCAGGGAGAACCTCCTGCCACCCTTTTCCAGGAGCCACGGATGGCAATTTTCGCCAGCCCCAGGAGTAAGTTGACAAGGACATCCTCATCCCTCTGTGTCCCCCTCCTTACTGGATGACCATATATGAATAGGGTGGGACTGAAATGCAACCAGAAGGCGAGAAGCAGCCCACGCAAATATGCCAAAAGGGGCTGCAGCCTCACATACTCCACGTACATATGGTACACGGTCTCCTCCAGCCCGCAGAAGTGACACGTGGCTGGGAGATCCGCGTACAGACTAAAGAACTTATTGCAGGGCACCGCTTTGTGCAGCACCCTCCAGCCGAGATCCCCAAGGTGCATGGGAAGGACTCCCTTGTAAAGGGACTTCCATTGGGGACCCCCCTCACCTCCAGGTGGGAAGACCGACCACCATGGCGTGTCGGGACGGTGGACAAGGGCTAGGAAGTGGAGGGTGTGGAGCAACAGCCCATAAAGGTACCTCCTGCCTGCATCCCTGAATGGGATTGTGGGTGTTGATGAAAGACGGCTCAAGTTGTGTGGATTCGTCTCTCGGGCAAGGCTGCGGGGCCTGGGCCCGACGAGCAGCTCAGCCCGAGTCGTTCCACACACCTGAGCCGCACTGACATCCGTTGAGACAGGGCAAGGGTCGGCCAGGACCCCGCCCTCTGCCAGAGGAGGGGATTCCCGGCCTGAGGCAACCATGTTCCAGACTCTCAGTAGGTCCTGATAGAAGCCTGACAGCCTCTGCAAAGCAGCACGGCTGACGCCCGCCGGTGGTAGCTGCATATCTTCGGCAAGACAGCAGCCCCTCCGGAGGAAGAAAGTCGCCAACACGTGCCACCTGGGAGGGTGCTCGGCGTACAGGAATCTCTGCAGAGTCCTGAGGCGGAGAGCCGCCAGTCGTCTGCGTACACACACCAGCGACTGTCCGCCCTCTCCTACTGGGAGACTCAGAACCGCTGCAGAGACCCAGTGTTTCCTGTTTCCCCAGAAGAAGTTCACTAGTTTCCTCTGCATTCTCGCGGCAAAAGGGGCAGGGGGGGGCCAAGGTGACCATCCGGTACAACAACATGGAGGCCACCAGCTGGTTTATGACCACCACCCTGCCTCGATAGGAAAGCACCCTGAGAAGGCCTGACCAGCGCCCTAGCCGGGCCATTACCTTTGTCTCCAGGTCCTGCCAATTTGCCAGCCAGGTCTCCCCAGAAGGACTCAGGTAGACTCCCAGATAGAGAAGACGTCTGGTGCTCCACTCAAAAGCTCTCATCTCTTCCGGCAGGGAGTCCACCTGCCACTGGCCTACTAAGAGTCCAGAACATTTCGCCCAGCTGATCCTGGCGGAGGATGCCGCCGAGAAAACATCTTGGCACTCGCGCATCCTCCGCAGGTCACAGGGGTCTGTCATCATGAGGAGTACGTCATCAGCGTAGGCCGAGAGGACGACCCCCATGTCCGGTTCGCGCAGAACCAGACCTGTCAGCCTTCGCCGAAGAAGGCCGAGGAATGGCTCGACACAGATCGCGTACAGTTGACCGGACATTATCCTGGATGGAGCAGCCCGGGACTGTATAAGATTGGTCAGGATGGACCACCTGTCCAATTACCGAACCCAGACGGTTGGCCATTGCCCGGGCGAAGATCTTGTAGTCCGCGCACAAGAGGGAGACCGGCCGCCAGTTCTTTAGCAGGCGGAGGTCTCCCTTCTTGGGCAGTAGGACCACAACAGCTCTTCGCCATGAGAGGGGCATTTCTCCGGTGGCTAGGCTCTCCCCTAGGACTAGTCTGTAATCATCCCCCAGGACATCCCAAAAAGCCTGATAAAACTCAACACTCAGTCCATCCAAACCAGGGGACTTGCCCCTCCGGAGTTGCCGAAGGGCAGTGGACAGCTCCTCCCGAGTCAGGGGGGTATCCAGACGCACTGCATCCTCTGGGCTGACCTTAGGCAAGTCCTTCCAGATCTCATTACACGCCTCCGCATTTGACGGATCAGGCGAGAATAAGGACCGATAGAATGAACGGACTTCGTTGCTAATTCCATCAGGGTCCGTGATGGAGGAGCCATCGGCAGCCAGCAGCTCCACTAGCTGCTTTTGAACTCCCCTAATGTAAACCCTACAAGAACAACACACCATAGGGAAGCATGGAAACTCCACGCAGGCAGCACATCACAGGGAGTGCATGTAAACACCACACAGACAGAACACCAAAGGGTGATCATGCAAAATCCACGGGAACAGAACACAACAGGGAGAGCAGGCAAACTCCACACAGACAGTGAACCACAGGGAGACCATACAAACTCCACAGAGACAGCAAACCACAGGGAGAACATGTAAACTCCACACAGACAGCACAGCACAGGGTGATCTTGCAAGCTCCACACAAACAGAACACCACAGGGACAGCACACGACAGGGAGAGCATGTAAACTCCACACAGACAGCAAACTCCACACGGACAGCAAACCACAGGTAGAGCATACAAACTCCACATAGACAGTACACCAGAGGGTGATCTTGCAAAATCAACACGGACAGCACACCACAGGGAGAGCATGTAAACTCCACAGGGACAACAAACCATAGGGGAGTGTGTAAATTCCACGCAGACAGCACACCACAGGGAGTGCATGTAAACACCACACAGACAGCACACCACAGGGTGATCTTGCAAACTCCACACAGACAGAACACCAAAGGGTGATCACGCAAACTCCACAGAGCCAGCAAACCACAAGGAGGGCATGTAAACTCCACACAGACAGCACACCACAGGGAGACCATGCAAACTCCACAGAGACAGCAAACCACAGGGAGAGCATGTAATCATCACACAGACAGCAAACCACAGGGAGAGCATGCCAACTCCACAAGGACAGCAAACCACAGGTAGAGCATGCAAACTCCATGCAGACAGTACACCAGAGGGTGATTTTGCAAACTCCACATTGACAGCACACCACAGGGAAGCGTGTAAGCTCCACACAGACAGCAAACCACAGGGGAGCATGTAAACTCCACGCAGACAGCACACCACAGAGAGTGCATGTAAAAACCACACAGACAGCACACCAAAAGGTGATCATGCAAACTCCACACAGACAGAACACCAGGGAGAGCATGCAAACTCTACAAGGACAACACACCATAGGGGAACGTGTAAACTCCACGCAGGCAGCACATCACAGGGAGTGCATGTAAACTCCACACAGACAGAACACCACAGGGAGAGCATGCAAACTCCACAGACACAGCACACCACAGGGAGAGCATGCAAACTCCACAAGGACAACACACTACAGGGAGAGCATGCAAACTCCACAGGGACAGACAACCACAGGGGAGTGTGTAAACTCCACGCAGGTAGCACATCACAGGGAGCGCATGCAAACTCCACAGAGACAGCACACGACAGGGAGAGCATGCAAACTCCACAGACACAGCACACCACAGAGAGAGCATGCAAACTCCACAGGGACAGCAAACCACAGGGAGAGCATACAAACTCCACAAGGACAACACAGCACAGGTGGAGCATGCAAACTCCACACCAGTCTGCACACAACAGGGAGAGCAAATAAACTCCACAAGGACAACACACCATAGGGGAGCATATAAACTCCACGCAGGCAGCACATCACAGGGAGTGCATGTAAACACCACACAGACAGCAAACCACAGGCAGAGCACATAAACAGCACACAGACAGCACACCAAAGGGTGATCATGCAAACTCCACACGGACAGCAAACCACAGGGAGAGCATGTAAACTCCACACAGACAGCACACCAAAGGGTGATCATGCAAACTCCACACGGACAGCAAACTCCACAGGGACAACAAACCGCAGATGGAGTATACAAACTTCACAAGGACAAGAAACCATAGGGGAGCGTGTAAACTCCACGCAGGCAGCACATCACAGGGAGTGCATGTAAACACCACACAAACAGCACACCACAGGGTGATCTTGCAAACTCCACACAGAATGAACACCAAAGGGTGATCATGCAAACTCCACAGAGACAGCACACGACAGGGAGAGCAGGGGAAACTCAACAGGCACAGCAAACCACAGGTAGGCAATGTAAACTCCGCACAGACAGTACACCACGGGGAGAGCATGTAAACTCCACACAGACAGCACACCACAGGGAAAGCATGTAAACTCCACACAGACACACAGCACAGGGAAAGCATGTAATCTCCACACAGACAGTACACTGCAGGGTGATCTAACAAACTCCACAAAGACAGCACACCACAGGGAGAGCATGTAAGCTTCACACGGATGCACACCACAGGGAGAGCATGTAAACTCTACACAGACAGCACACCACAGGGAGACCATTAAATTCCACATGGACAGCAAACCACAGGGAGAGCATGCAAACTCCACACAGACAATACACCAGAGGGTGATCCTGCAAACTCCACATGGACAGCACACCACAGGGAGAGCATGTAAACTCCACACAGACAGGAAACAACAGGGGAGCATGTAAATTCCACGCAGACAGCACACCACAGGGAGTGCATGAAAAAACCACACAGATAGCACACCAAAGGGTGATCATGCAAACTCCACAGAGACAGCAAACCACAAGAAGAAAATGTAAACTCCACACAGACAGCACACTACAGGGAGACCATGTAAACTTCACAGAGACAGCACGGCACAGGGAGAGCAGGAAAACTCCAGACATTCAGCAAACCAAAGGGAGAGCATGAAAACTCCACACATACAGCACGCCACAGGATGATCTTGCAAACTCCACACCGAGAGAACACCAAAAGGTGACCATGCAAACTCCACAGGGACAGCAAACGCAGATAGAGCATGCCAACTTCACAAGGACAACACACCATAGGGGAGCGTGTAAACTCTACGCAGGCAGCACACCACAGGGTGATCATGCAAACTCCACAGGGACAGCAAACCACAGGGAGAGCATGTAAACTCCAAACAAACAGAACACAAGAGGGTGATCTTTTAAACTCCACATGGACAGTAAACCTCAGGTGGAGCATGCAAACTGCACAGGGACGGCAAACCACAGGGAGAGCATGCAAACTCCATGCAGACAGCACACCACAGGGAGATATTGCAAACTCCACAGAGACAGCACACAACAGGGAGAGCATGCAAACTCCACAGGGACAGCAAACCACAGGTGGAGCATACAAACTCCACAAGGACAACAAACCATAGGGGAGCGTGTAAACTCCATGCAGGCAGCACACCACAGAGAGTGCATGTAAACACCATACAAACAGCACACCACAGGGCGATCTTGCAAACTCCACACAGACAGAACACCAATGGGTGATCGTGCAAACTCCACAGAGACAGCACACGACAGGGGGAGCAGGCAAACTCCACATAGACAGCAAATCACAGGTAGAGCATGTAAACTTCACACAGACAGCACACCAGTGGGAGAGCATGTAAACTCCACACAGACAGCACACCACAGGGTGATCATGCAAACTCCACATGGACAGCAAACTCCACAAGGACAGCAAACCACAGGGAGAGCATGTAAACTCCAAAGAAACAGAACACAAGAGGGTGAACTTTTAAACTCCACATGGACAGTAAACCACAGGTGGAGCATGCAAACTGCACAGAGACAGCACACGACAGGGAGAGAAGGCAAACACCACATAGACAGCAAACTACAGGGAGAGCATGTAAACTCCACAAAGACAGCACACCACTGGGAAAGCATGTAAACTCCACACGGACACACACCACAGGGAGAGCATGTAAACTCCACACAGACAGTACACTGCAGGGTGATCTAACAAACTCCACAAAGACAGCACACCACAGGGAGAGCATTAAACTCCACATGGACAGCAAACCACAGGGAGAGCATGCAAACTCCACACAGACAGCACACCACAGGGAGAGCATGCAAACTCCACACAGACAGCACACCACAGGGAGAGCATGTAAACTCCACACAGACAGCACACCACAGGGAGTTCTTGCAAACTCCAGACAGACAGCACACAACAGGGAGAGCGTGTAAACTCCACAGGGACAGCAAACCACAGGTAGAGCATGCAAACTCCACACAGACAGAACACCAAAGGGTGATCATGCAAACTCCACAAAGACAGCACACGACAGGGAGAGCATGCAAACTCCAGACAGACAGCACACCACAGGGACAGCATGCTAACATGCAAATAGAAAGGATGTGAGTGGTGGTAAAAATCTTCTGAGGTGTATATATTTTAATGCTAATAGTATTGCGGGGAAGGCATACTAGTTGATTGACACGTGGAATTATGACATTATAGCAATTTTAAACTTGGCTACAGAAGGGGCAGGACTGGCAGCTTAATATTCCAGGGATCCGATGTTTCAGATGTGATCAAGGCAGAGGAATGAAAGGTGGGGGAGTAGCATCGCTTGTTAGGGAAAATATCACAGCAGTGCTCAGGCAGGACAGATTAGAGGGCTTGTCTACTGAGTCTTTATGGGTGGAGCTGAGAAACAGGAAAGGTATGGCCACATTAGTGGGATTGTATTACAGACCACCCAATAGTCAGTGAGAATTGGAGGAGCAAATCTGCAGAGAGATAGCAGGCAACTGCAGGAAACATAAAGTTGTGGTTGTAGGGGATTTTAATTTTCCACATATTGATTGGGACTCCCATACTGTTAGGGGTCTAGATGGGTTAGAGTTTGTAAAATGTGTTCAGGAAAATTTTCTAAATCAATATATAGAGGTACCAACTAGAGGGGATGCAATATTGGATCTCCTGTTAGGAAACGAGTTAGGACAAGTGACGGAAGTCTGTGTAGGGGAGCACTTTGGTTCCAGTGATCATAACACCATTAGTTTCAACTTGATCATAGGCAAGGATAGATCTGGTCCTAGGGTTGAGGTTCTTAACTGGAAGAAGGTCAAATTTGAAGAAATGAGAAAGGATCTAAAAAGCGTGGATTGGGACAGGTTGTTCTCTGGCAAGGATGTGATAGGTAAGTGGGAAGCCTTCAAAGGAGAAATTTTGAGAGTGCAGAGCTTGTATGTTCCTGTCAGGATTAAAGGCAAAGTGAATAGGAATAAGGAACCTTGGTTCTCAAGGAATATTGCAACTCTGATAAAGAAGAAGAGAGAGATGTATGGCATGCATAGGAAACAGGGAGCAAATAAGATGCTTGAGAAGTATAAAAAGTGCAAGAAAATACTTAAGAAGGAAATCAGGGGGGCTAAAAGAAGACATGAGGTTGCCTTGGCAGTCAAAGTGAAGGATAACCCAAAGAGTTTTTACAGGTATATTAAGAGTAAAAGGATTGTAAGGGATAAAATTGGTCCTCTTGAAGATCAGAGTGGTCGGCTATGTGCGGAACCAAAAGAAATGGGGGAGATCTTAAATGGGTTTTTTGCGTCTGTGTTTACTAAGGAAACTGGCATGAAGTCTATGGAATTGAGGGAATCAAGTAGTGAGATCATGGAAACTGTACAGATTGAAAAGGAGGAGGTGCTTGCTATCTTGAGGCAAATTAAAGTGGATAAATCCCCAGG
The DNA here is from genome assembly GCF_030028105.1 of Mobula birostris. NCBI lineage: Eukaryota > Metazoa > Chordata > Chondrichthyes > Myliobatiformes > Myliobatidae > Mobula > Mobula birostris. The sequence continues at coordinate 6,210,040 of NC_092384.1, read as the reverse complement.
ACCTGACAGAGTATTCCCTCGGACCTTGAAGAAGACTAGTGTTGAAATTGCAGGGGCCCTGGCAGATATATTTAAGATGTCAGTGTCTACGGGTAAGGTGCCGGAGGACTGAAGAATGGCTCATGTTGTTCTGTTAAAAAAAAATCGAGAAGTTATCTGGGAAATTATAGGCCGGTAAGTTTGACGTCAGTAGTGGGTAAGTTTATTGGAGGGAGTACTAAAAGCTTTTATAGATATGTAAAAAGGAAAAGACTGGTAAAGACAAATGTAGGTCCCCTGCAGACAGAAACAGGTGAATTGATTATGGGGAGCAAGGACATGTTCCGTTGTTAAAAAAAAATCGAAAAGTTATCTGGGAAATTATAGGCTGGTAAGTTTGACGTCAGTAGTGGGTAAGTTTATTGGAGGGAATACCAAGAGCTTTTATAGATATGTAAAAAGGAAAAGACTGGTAAAGACAAATGTAGGTCCCCTGCAGACAGAAACAGGTGAATTGATTATGGGGAGCAAGGACATGGCAGACCAATTGAATAATTACTTTGGTTCTGTCTTCACTAAGGAGGACATAAATAATCTTCCAGAAATAGTAGGGGACAGAGGGTCCAGTGAGATGGAGGAACTGAGCGAAATACATGTTAGTAGGGAAGTGGTGTTAGGTAAATTGAAGGGATTGAAGGCAGATAAATCCCCAGGGCCAGATGGTCTGCATCCCAGGGTGCTTAAGGAAGTAGCCCAAGAAATAGTGGATGCATTAGTGATAATTTTTCAAAACTCGTTAGATTCTGGACTAGTTCCTGAGGATTGGAGGGTGGCTAATGTAACTCCACTTTTTAAAAAAGGAGGGAGAGAGAAACCGGGGAATTATAGACCGGTTAGTCTAACGTCAGTGGTGGGGAAACTGCTGGAGTCAGTTATCAAGGATGTGATAACAGCACATTTGGAAAGCGGTGAAATGATCGGACAAAGTCAGCATGGATTTGTGAAAGGAAAATCATGTCTGACGAATCTCATAGAATTTTTTGAGGATGCAACTAGTAGAGTGGATAGGGGAGAACCAGTGGATGTGGTATATTTGGATTTTCAGAAGGCTTTTGACAAGGTCCCACACAGGAGATTAGTGTGCAAACTTAAAGCACACGGTATTGGGGGTAAGGTATTGGTGTGGGTGGAGAGTTGGTTAGCAGACAGGAAGCAAAGAGTGGGTATAAACGGGACCTTTTCAGAATGGCAGGCGGTGACTAGTGGGGTACCACAAGGCTCAGTGCTGGGACCCCAGTTGTTTACAATATATATTAATGACTTGGATGAGGGAATTAAATGCAGCATCTCCAAGTTTGCGGATGACACGGAGCTGGGTGGCAGTGTTAGCTGTGAGGAGGCTGCTAAGAGGATGCAGAGTGACTTGGATAGGTTGGGTGAGTGGGCAAATTCATGGCAGATGCAATTTAATGTGGATAAATGTGAAGTTATCCACTTTGGTGGCAAAAATAGGAAAACAGATTATTATCTGAATGGTGGCCGATTTGGAAAAGGGGAGGTGCAACGAGACCTGGGTGTCATTATACACCAGTCATTGAAAGTGGGCATGCAGGTACAGCAGGTGGTGAAAAAGGCGAATGGTATGCTGGCATTTATAGCGAGAGGATTCGAGTACAGGAGCAGGGAGGTACTACTGCAGTTGTACAAGGCCTTGGTGAGACCACACCTGGAGTATTGTGTGCAGTTTTGGTCCCCTAATCTGAGGAAAGACATCCTTGCCATGGAGGGAGTACAGAGAAGGTTCACCAGATTGATTCCTGGGATGGCAGGACTTTCATATGAAGAAAGACTGGATGAACTGGGCTTGTACTCGTTGGAATTTAGAAGATTGAGGGGGGATCTGATTGAAACGTATAAAATCCTAAAGGGATTGGACAGGCTAGATGCAGGAAGATTGTTCCCGATGTTGAGGAAGTCCAGAATGAGGGGTCACAGTTTGAGGATAGAGGGGAAGCCTTTTAGGACCGAGATTAGGAAAAACAACTTCACACAGAGAGTGGTGAATCTGTGGAATTCTCTGCCACAGGAAACAGTTGAGGCCAGTTCATTGGCTATATTTAAGAGGGAGTTAGATATGGCCCTTGTGGCTACGGGGGTCAGGGGGTATGGAGGGAAGGCTGGGGCGGTGTTCTGAGTTGGATGATCAGCCATGATCATAATAAATGGCGGTGCAGGCTCGAAGGGCCGAATGGGCTACTCCTGCACCTATTTTCTATGTTTCTATGTTTCTACGAGACAGAATCTACAAGCATTTGGATAGACAGGGACTTATTAGGGAGAGTCAACATGGCTTTGTGCGTGGTAGGCCATGTTTGACCAATCTATTGGAGTTTTTCGAGGAGGTTACCAGGAAAGCGGATGAAGGGAAGGCAGTGGATATTGTCTACATGGACTTCAGTAAGGCCTTTGACAAGGTCCCGCATGGGAGGTTAGTTAGGAAAATTCAGTCGCTAGGTATACATGGAGAGGTGGTAAATTGGATTAGACATTGGCTCAATGGAAGAAGCCAAAGAGTGGTAGTGGAGAATTGCTTCTCCGAGTGGAGGCCTGTGACTAGTGGTGTGCCACAGGGATCAGTGCTGGGTCCATTGTTTTTTGTCATCTATATCAATGACCTGGATGATAATGTGGTAAATTGGATCAGCAAATTTGCTGATGATACAAAGATTGGAGGTGTAGTGGGCAGTGAGGAAGGTTTTCAAAGCTTGCAGAGGGATTTGGACTAGCTGGAAAAATGGGCTGAAAAATGGCAGATGCAGTTTAATACAGACAAGTGTGAGGTATTGCACTTTGGAAGGACAAACCAAGGTAGAACATACAGGATAAGTGGTAAGGCACTGAGGAGTGCAGTAGAACAGAGGGATCTGGGAATACAGATACAAAATTCCCTAAAAGTGGCGTCACAGGTAGACAGGGTCGTAAAGAGAACTTTTGGTACATTGGCCTTTATTAATCAAAGTATTGAGTATAAGAGCTGGAATGTTATGATGAGGTTGTATAAGGCATTGGTGAGGCCGAGTCTGGAGTATCGTGTTCAGTTTTGGTCACCAAATTACAGGAAGGATATAAGTAAGGTTGAAAGAGTGCAGAGAAGGTTTACAAGGATGTTGCCGGGACTTGAGAAACTCAGTTACAGAGAAAGGTTGAATAGGTTAGGACTTTATTCCCTGGAGCATAGAAGAATGAGGGGAGATTTGATAGAGGTATATAAAATTATGATGGGTATAGATAGAGTGAATGCAAGCAGGGTTTTTCCACTGAGGCAAGGGGAGAAAAAAACCAGAGGACATGGGTTAAGGGAGAAGGGGGAAAAGTTTAAAGGGAACATTGGGGGGGGCTTCTTCACACAGAGAGTGGTGGGAGTGTGAATGAGCTGCCAGACGAGGTGGTAAATGTGGGTTCTTTTTTAACATTTAAGAATAAATTGGACAGATACATGGATGGGAGGTGTATGGAGGGATATGGTCCGTGTGCAGGTCAGTGGGACAGGCAGAAAAATGGTTTGGCACAGCCAGGAAGGGCCAAAAGGCCTGTTTCTGTGCTGTAGTTTCTATGGTTTCTATGGTTTCTAACTCCACACAGACAGCAAACTACAGGGAGAGCATGTAAGCTCCACAGAGACAGCACACCACAGGGTGATCTTGCAAACTCCACAGGGACAGCAAACCACAGGGTGATCTTGTAAACTCCACACAGACAGAACACTACAGGGAGAGCATGTGAACTCCACACAGCACTGGATATGAAGATTGAATCTGAATGCATGGTGGCCATGAGGCAGTAATCTAGCTGTTGCACCAGTATTACTACCTGCAATGGGAGACAGAAAGGAAGATGTAGGTTCCTGTAGCCTTTGTGTTAATTCTGCTGAAAGACGTTGGGTCCTTTGAGCAGGTTGTGAGATCAGATCCATTTGCTACCGATGCATGTTGGCACCAGGCTGAGTTACACCTGGTACTGCTCCCCCCTGAACTGGGGCTGAACCTCCAGCTGAAGGAACAATGGGGGATATCCCAGCCATGAAGTTACTGGTATGTATTGCGGTTCAAGTTCAAGAGATTGAGTCCTCAGACAGGGATTTGCTAACAAATTAATTAGAGGTTCACGAGAGAGTCTGTCATCCCAATGAGCTCTTAGCCGGTGTGTCTGCCTCCTCACTAACCTCCCCTTGCAGAGGGCAATAGTGGTTGGTGTCATGAATTTAGATTTAATTAGCAATCTGTTCATATCTCTGGTGGTGAGAAACTCCAGAAGGGTAGAGGTGAGATTCCCTGTCACTTAGGGGAAGATTGTCTCATGCTGGGACCCTGACATGTCCAGCCAGTTTATCGGTCTTGAGGCAATGAGTGTTCTCATTAACCTGGGGCAGACTCCCCTGCGTCAGTGAACCATCTTATCCCCTGGGGCAGTTTACTAGGTCTGGAGGTAACCTGCTATCTCATTATTTCGGGACAGGCTCATCTGAGAGAGTGAACCATTCAGCTAACTTGGGGCACACTGCCTGGTTCTGGTACCTGCCCCTGTGTGGCAGTATGACTGATCTAGGTACTCTGGGGAGTCAGTTTTTAACGGACAGGTTGTCTGCCTCTCAGACAGTGCAAGGGCAGTGACAAGAGGGTGCAGGGAGGGGAGTTTGACTGTCAGATTGGTAAATTGTTTATTGTCACATGCACTGAAGTACAGAGAAAATCTTGTCTTCCATACAATTTCATTACAATGGTGCATTGAGGGTCAAACAATGAGAGAGTGCAGAATAAAGTGTTACAGAGAAAATGCATTGCAGATAGAGCATAAGGTTCAAGGTTATAGCAGGATAAAAGCTGTTCTGGAGCCTGGTAGTACATGCTTTCAAGCTTTTGGATATTCTACACAAGTGGAGGAGGGAGAAAGACGAAAGTGAGAGGGGTCTTTGATTTTGTTACCAAGAAAGCTGGGAGTGCAAACAGAGTCCATGGAAAGGAAGCTGTCTTTCATAATGTGTTCATCTGAGTCCACAACTCTCCACAGTTCCTTGTGCTCTTTGACAGGGCAGTTGCCATGATAATGCAACAAAACTCTCCAGTCACCACTGGGACTGATGATGGCAGATTAGGAGCTTTTCCAGACTACTGGATGTCATGTATAGTTTGGGGTTCAACCAAACAGGAAAGTTGGGATGTTCCAATTAAGGAACAGTAATTGTAGTCAATGCTGTGTAAATACCCCTCACACACAATTATCGGTGGCCCAGAAATGACTGATCGTACACTAACATAAAATTAGAAAGAAAGTATATTTACCTATTTTCAACTTCATCAAACAGTTAACAGAGGAAGAAAAAGAAAGATAAGAGGACCCATTATAGTTCAACCAGCCTAAATGTGCGCCTAAATGTTGGAGCTCGTTTCTGTAGTAGTTGGGTATATCGCTTTACTCATGGCGCTGAATTCCCATCACCAACCAAAGGTAGAACTTTTCTTCTTAGAATCCTTCATCTTGCAAAACACTCCTTGCGTTAGGGTCTCCCTTTCAGATGGGACTCTTCAGGTGTCTTCGTGGTGCTTGTCTCTCCACACCTCCTGCCAAGAGATCCCAAACCAGACTACTGTCCTTCAGAAATCTCTCCCTGCCCAGCTCTTTAGAATCTTCTCTCATACTCCACCAGACAGAAAGTTACAACACGTACCCAGACAGTCCTGACTGTCTGACACAACATTCCTGATCAGCTGAAAACACCACAGCATAGCTGTCACAACCACGGATTCGGCAGCGCAGTAGATACAGCAATTGTGCTTGTGAATTTGTACGTGTCAGCTAATTATTACTTAATTGTGATAGTATTTAACTCCATACTTGTCATAGTGCTTGTCGAGACTTGGACAGAGCACAGCAAGTTTTCGCTTTTGTTTTGCATCCGCCTTGCTTGAGAAATTGGACTGTGACTCGCGGTATTCGTTTAATAATCAGATGTTCTTTTCAGCTGTAGTGTAGGCTTCATTTCCTGTTTTAGAGTTTTAGTTAACGGCCCTGTTCAGCCTAGTGTTTATTGTTTTATTTTCCCTTGAACACTGTTTGCATTGAAGTTTTGTGAACTATCGCCCCGCTTCAGTGTCTCTCACTCCGCATTTGGGCCATATCCGGACCACGGTGACAGTAGCAGTAGAAACTTTACCAAGGGCATACCACAGGTAAGTTTCAAGGGAGCATGGGAACAAGCGATATTTGAAATGGGTCTCAGGTGAGTGGAAAGCAAGTGTTTCCAACGCGACAGACATGAAAGATTGCAGGCATTAGAATTTGCAGCCACAATCTGCTGGAGGAAATCTGTTGTCGAACAGTGTCTCTTAGGGTGGTGAGGCTGGGGGTGGAGAAGAAATTAATGATGCAGGGTTTTGACCCAAAAATTCAACAATTTCTCCGCACCCTCACAGATACTACTCAATGCGCTGGTCTCCTCAGGCAGATCACGCGTTGTGGCAGACATTACCCTGGTGAGTCACCCAAGGTTCTGCAGCTGCTGGAAATCTGGAGCAACAGACGCAAAATGCTGGAGGAACTGAGTAGGTCAGGAAGCACCTATGGATGAAAATGAGCCGTCGATGTTTCAGGCTGAGATCCTTCATAGGACCTGACTCGCTGAGTCCTCCAGTATTTTGTGTGTATTATCCTGGTGAGCCAGATGTTAACCATCAGGATTTCAGAAAGGTTGTGCAACAGACTATCAGCTCACTGTGTATGGGTCTGATATATGAATCCCACACTGGTAAAAAGCCACCTGGTAAAACTGGAAGGAAAGCTTGGATCAGGTTAGCAGGTTAACAGTATCAGGAGGGAACATTCAATGCCAACAGCTGGAGCTAAACTGGGAATCATGACACTCTCCATCACCAACATCTCTCAGCCAGCTCAAAGGAAAAGAAGATGAAACTCATTATATCTCAGATAAAGAAATGCAATCAATTCACTTTGATGTAGCAACAGTTCTTAGGATTCCAAGCTTGAAAAAAAGGCAGTGAAATGCAGGAGCATATCTATGGAAAATAGCGCCTATGACAAGCACTGAAATTGCACCCTGTCCAAACATCTGACACTCATCTTTTAGATAACTTTACCATATCAGCTCAAAAATACAAGTCAAGCTCGTTAATCTTTTAATTAACAAATTATGGCACCACATGAAAATTATAACTGCACCTTCCTTGCTTTCACTGATGCAAATTGGTCTATGATGTGATCAAAGTCAGTTTTTTTCAGTTTCTTCTCTTTCTACACTCAGCAGAGCAAGATCACAGAGTCTGCCTTGACCCATGGAGGCTCTCAAATACAAAAGTATTAGTTTTAACTTGCTGAATGATCTCTCACAGCTGGCGATGGAAACTGCGGTGGTTGGCATTATCTGAATAGCAATGCGGAGATTGGGGAAGACACTCTCATCTCCATACTGAACAATAAATTCAAGAAGCTCTTCAGGTCTTGATATTTTCATGTTGACCCACCTTGATAGCAACATTTTGCAATCCAAAATTTCTTCATATAGCTGCTGTCCACCAACATCAGAGCTGTACAATCTGCCCAAGTTTTCGCACTTCTTCTTTAGGTCGTTACTGTCGGCGCCGTAACACAGACCCTCGACATCGAGAAGGAACCCAAACTTGGCGTCAGTGTCGTGCAAACGAGCGAACCTTTCGTCCATTTCTCTGTGAAGATGGTCGAGTGTTCCCTTCATGACTCTTTCCATTTCATCCTTAGCTGTTAACCCAGCTTCTCTCGAGTTCTCATCAGCCGTTCATTTTTTCCATCTCTGACGTCTTTCAACTTCAATATTCCATTCTTGACAGAGACCGACTCCTCCTTCTAATGACTCACTGATCAACACTTCTCTTTTATCATAAAAGTGATCTTGGAGGGCTTTCAAATCCAGGGCAGCATCGTGGAAGTTCATGCTAGGATCCTGCAGCCTCTTTTGAATACGGTCAACGCAAATGAGTACTTTGTTCCAAAATCCTAGCAAAATCAGAAAATCGTAACTCAACATGCGGTTGTACAGCTGCCTTGTGTCACTTCTTGTTTCACTGGTCTTGTTTTCATTGTCTATCATGTCCTGCAGAACTTGAAGTATCTCCTCAAGGTACTTGTTGACGGGCTTCACTGCTTCTGTCCTTGCACTCCACCTGGTTTCGGACTCGGACTTAACACCCACAGGCACGGTGTTTTTGAGATTTTCCCAGCGCTGTGTTGAACGAGAGAAAAACACGAAGAGAGCCTCGATGGTTCCAAAAAAGGTGACCATCATTGTATCCTGCTCGGCTGCATGTACACCCATCATGTTGAGTGAGCGATTGTCGCAATTCACTAACACTGCCAGGTTGTTTTTCTCACTTATTCTTTGGTGAACACCACTTCTGTGTCCAGCCATCACAGCAGCGTTGTCATAGCACTGTGACTGACAATCTTGTAGCTCCATTTCGTCCTTCTCTAGCTGTTTCAAGATGTCTTCAACCAAGCTCTCAGCATCCTTCTGGCTTATCTGGATAAAACCAAAGAAGGACTCTCTAACACGGACTGTTTTCCTCTCAAAATCAACTTCCGTATACCTCACTACTCTGACATCTGCTCACGGTGTGCCTGATCAGGAGTCGAGTCATACATGAGGCCATAGTACTTGGCTCTACGAATGCTTCGCAGTAAACCCTGGTGAACAGTGGGTGCCATCATGTGAATGAATTCGTTCTGGACACTCAGTGAAAGATAAGACGTGGATCGAGGATGACTTTCCAAATGAGTGAGGTGTTCTTTTATGACAGGGTCAAAGATGGCCAGTAGTTTCAGTAAGCCAAGGAAATTTCCCACATTGGAGTCATCGTCTAGCTGAAGTGACTCCCTGTGTCCGCGCAAAGCCAGGTTCTGAGTCGCAAGGAATTTTATGCAGTGAAGGATTCTCGACAAGATATCACGCCACTTCTGCTTTTCTTTCTCAATCTGTGACTGAAATACCGCGTCAATAACTCCTGTTTCCAGCTAAATTTCTTTCCATTTCTTTTCACTGTGTGAAGCATTCCCGATGATTCTTGGCATTTTCATAAACACTAATCCTTTCAGGTGCTTTCTACTGGTTGAATCCACTTTCCTGCTCCAATGAGGATTGATAGTCTGACCGGGAATAGAGAAGACAACAGATACAAAATGCAGACTTTTTAGAAGGGAAATAGACCAGCCATGAGCGAGTTACTTCCTCACCGCGACCGTTTCTCATTGAGCGGTTATTTGTTGGTAGGAAAGGCCTCTCACTGTTCTGGAAATACTTTGAACCCAGCTTTATTATTTCTGTTCTCACTGCGTCAGACAGAATTGCTTTTCCAGTATCCTTGTCGAACTTCAGAAGTCCAATGTCATGCTGTTCAATCACTTCTGGTATGATAATTCGAGGCTCTTTGACACCATCCAGTTCACTCGGTTCAGTGTCGTAGGTTCAATCTCATCAATAAACTCAACATCACCACCACCACCATCGTCTTCCCCTCCCGTCATGTCATGCAAGTGGATTGGGAACAGGTCGGCACTGGATCTCAAAAGAGAGAATTTGTAGAATGTCTGCGAGATGGCTTTTTAGAACAACTTGTTGTTGAGCCCACTAGGGGATTGGCTGTCCTGGATTGGGTATTGTGTAATGAACCGGAGGTGATTAGAGAGATGGAGGTGAAGGAACCCTTAGGAGGCAGTCATCATAACATGATTGAGTCCACTGTGAAATTTGAAAAAGAGAAGTCGAAATCTGATGTGTCGGTATTTCAGTGGAGTAAAGGAAATTACAGTGGCATGAGAGAGGATCTGGCCAAAGTTGACTGGAAAGGGACACTAGCGGGAAAGACGGCACAGCAGCAGTGGCTGGAGTTTATGCGAGATGTGAGGAATGTGCAAGACTGGTATACTCCAAAAAAGAAGAAATTTTCGAATGGAAAAAGGATGCAACCGTGGTTGACAAGAGAAGTCAAAGCCAAAGTTAAAGCAAAGGAGAGGGCATACAAGGAAGCAAAAATTAGTGGGAAAACAGAGGATTGGGAAGTTTTTTAATCCTTACAAAAGGAAACCAAGAAAGTCATTAAGAGGGAAAAGATTAACTATGAAAGGAAGCTGGCAAATAATATCAAAGAGGATACTAAAAGCTTTTTCAAGTATATAAAGAGTAAAAGACAGGTGAGAGTAGGTATAGGACCGATAGAAAATGATGTTGGAGAAATTGTAATGGAAGATAAGGAGATGGCAGAGGAACTGAATGAGTATTTTGCATCAGTCTTCACCGAGGAAGACATCAGCAGTATACCGGACACTCAAGGGTGGCAGGGAAGAGAAGTGTGCGGAGTCACAATTACAACAGAGAAAGTACTCAGGAAGCTGAATAGTCTAAAGGTAGATAAATCTCCTGGACCAGATGGAATGCACCCTCGTGTTCTGAAGGAAGTAGCTGTGGAGATTACGGAGGCATTAGCGATGATCTTTTAAAAGTCGATAGATTCTGGCATGGTTCCGGAGGACTGGAAGATTGCAAATGTCACTCTGCTATTTAAGAAGGGGGCAAGGAAGCAAAAAGGAAATTATAGAACTGTTAGCTTGACATCGGTGGTTGGGAAGTTGTTGGAGTCGATTGTCAAGGATGAGGTTACAGAGTACCTGGAGGCATATGACAAGATAGGCAGAACTCAGCATGGATTCCTCAAAGGAAAATCCTGCCTGACAAACCTATTACAATTTTTTGAGGAAATTTCGAGTAGGCTAGACAAGGGAGATGCAGTGGATGTTGTATATTTGGATTTTCAGAAGGCCTTTGACAAGGTGCCACACATGAGGCTACTTAACAAGATAAGAGCCCGTGGAATTACAGGAAAGTTACATACGTGGATAGAGCGTTGGCTGATTGGCAGGAAGCAGAGAATGGGAATAAAGGGATCCTATTCTGGTTGGCTGCCGGTTACCAGTGGTGTTCCACAGGGGTCCGTGTTGGGGCCGCTTCTTTTTACATTGTACATCAATGATTTGGATTATGGAATAGATGGCTTTGTGGTTAAGTTTGCTGATGATACAAAGATAGGTGGAGGGGCCGTAGTGCTGAGGAAATGGAGAGTCTGCAGAGAGACTTGGATAGATTGGAAGAATGGGCAAAGAAGTGGCAAATGAAGTACAATGTTGGAAAGTGTATGGTTATGCACTTTGGCAGAAGTAATAAATGGGCAGATTATTATTTAAATGGGGAAAGAATTCAAAGTTCTGAGATGCAGCGGGACTTGAGAGTCCTCGTACAGGATACCCTTAAGGTTAACCTCCAGGTTGAGTCGGTAGTGAAGAAGGCGAATGCAATGTTGGCATTCATTTCTAGAATAGAGTATAGGAGCAGGGATGTGATATTGAGGCTCTATAAGGTGCTGGTGAGACCTCACTTGGAGTACTGTGGGCAGTTTTGGTCTCCTTATTTAAGAAAGGATGTGCTGACGTTGGAGAGGGTATAGAGAAGATTCACTAAAATGATTCTGGGAATGAGAGGGTTAACATATGAGGAACGTTTGTCCGCTCTTGGACTGTATTCCTTGGGGTTTAGAAGAATGAAGGGAGACCTCATAGAAACATTTCGAATATTGAAAGGCATGGACAGAGTGGATGTGGCAAAGTCGTTTCCCATGATGGGGGAGTCTAGTACGAGAGGGCATGACTTAAGGATTGAAGGGCGCCCATTCAGAACAGAAATGTGAAGAAACTTTTTTTAGTCAGAGTGTGGCGAATCTATGGAATTTGTTGCCACGGGCAGCAGTGGAGGCCAAGTCATTGGGTGTATTTAAGGCAGAGATTGATAGGTATCTGAGTAGCCAGGGCATCAAAGGTTATGGTGAGAAGGCAGGGGAGTGGGACTAAATGGGAGAATGGATCAGCTCATGATAAAATGGCGGAGCAGACTCGATGGGCCGAATAGCCGACTTCTGCTCCTTTGTCTTATGGTCTTATGGTCTTATGTCCACGTTCTCTGTGGCAGCCTCACTCTTAATCTCGTCCTACTCGGATTTATCTGACTTGGCTTCCTCCTCGGCTTGTGACGCATTTGTACTTGATCCACCTTCGGATTCTAACAAACTTGTAGCAGGTGCAGGCGACTCCATGGAACGTATCGAACTACTTGTTCCAGGCTTTTCAAAGAAGGGCATGAAGAACTTGCTCGACTTCTTGGCTTCCTCCGCCTCCAACTTTCGTCTCTTCCGTCCTTCAGCTCCACTTTCCTTCATGAAGAAATGTTTCATGGTCTTACACAATGCTCTGAAATAAGGCCATCCTAGTGCTTCTCACCCATGATAATCAAACATCTGAAGAAAATTCTTTTTGCACTATCTGAGGATGGCTTGTCTGACTTTAATAGAAACTGCTCAGTGGTGCCCCCTTCAAGTGGCACCCAGGGCAGGTGCCATACCTTAGACACGCCACTGGGGGAATGGGACTGAAATGTCTCAGTAAATTCTATGGAATAAGAGGCAGCCATTTGTCTAAATCAGGATTCCCAAATTTTTTTTATACCATGGAGTGTTCTCATTATCTGAGGGGTCCGTGGGCCCTAGATTGGGAACGTCTGGTCTAAGTAAACGCACACTGACATTTTAAGTTTGCAACTTGACTCACTGATGACAAAAGAAGCTGACATCTTCGCCCTTGCGATTCAGCCTGTAGGATATTGTACTAAGCAGTGCGCTGTGATCTCACAACAATTACTGCGCTCTGCCCTGCAGGTAGAAGTGAACATGGATCTTCAATCATAGGCATCTGAGAGCAGGTTACTTTCAGAATAACAATGTGAACCCCTTTCTATCCCTGCCGCAACTGTACAGGAGAGGGGAAGGGCCACGAGCGGAGGGAGTGGGTGAGACAAGTGCAGCGATAACATTGATTGGTTGTCTCTCACATCTGAAGAAACCTGTGCCGGAGAGATTTTAAAGTGGAAAAGCCACTGCACTGGGACCGTCACTCTCTCGACCTCGGGAGTCTGGGTTCAGTGGTGACGAGCAGTCATCACAACTAGGATCTTCCTTGCTTGAGGTGGATGACCATGAATTCTGTGCCTGGTCGTGGATGACCATGACTCCTCCTGTGCCTGGTCATGGATGACCATGACTCCTCCTGTGCCTGGTTGTGGATGACCATGAATTCTCCTGTGCCTGGTCGTGGATGACCATGACTTCTCCTGTGCCTGGTCGTGGATGACCATGACTTCTGTGCCTGGTCATGGATGACCATGAATTCTCCTGTGCCTGGTCATGGATGACCATGAATTCTCCTGTGTCTGGTCATGGATGACCATGACTTCTCCTGTGCCTGGTCATGGATGACCATGACTTCTCCCATGCATGGTCATGGATGACCGTGACTTCTCCCATGCCTGGTCGTGGATGACCATGACTCCTCCTGTGCCTTGTCGTGGATGACCATGACTTCTGTGCCTGGTCATGGATGACCATGAATTCTCCTGTGCCTGGTCATGGATGACCATGATTTCTCCTGTGCCTGGTCATGGATGACCATGACTTCTGTGCCTGGTCATGGATGACCATGAATTCTCTTGTGCCTGGTCATGGATGACCATGACTTCTCCTGTGCCTGGTCATGGATGACCATGACTTCTCCTGTGCCTGGTCGTGGATGACCATGACTCCTCCTGTGCCTGGTCGTGGATGACCATGACTTCTGTGCCTGGACATGCCCATAACTTCTCCTGTGCCTGGTCGTGCTCTCCACAAAGTGTTGCAGAACCGTCTTCCTGGGTGTGGGTCTCATCTGCCCTGTCTGCTGAAGCTGATTTTGCATGCTAGGACAGTCATGTCCGTATCTCACAGGGGTATGTGACCCATCCACTACCCTCACTTGGCACCTAGGAATACTAGCTCATTATTCCTTTTTTGCACTACTTTTGTAATTTATAGTAAATTTATGTCTTTGCATTGTACAACTGCAACAAATCCCACAGATTTCACTTCATTCAAGCTATACACTTCATATCAATCTGATTCTGTGTTTTGGTACTCACCATCTCTGGCATTTTATCAATCCTGAAATGAGAATTGGGGTGGCTTCACAGAAGCTCATAAAGTGATGAGGAGTTTGGACAGGATGGACAGTCAGTCTTTCCCCAGGGTCGGGGAGACCAAAGCAAAGGGGCACAGATACAGGATACCAGATTTAAAACAGATGCAAGGGGGAACTTATTTACGCAGAGAGCAGGGAACACCTAGAGGCCCAGGAACATGACAATGATTCACAGAACCAAGAGCTGATTGGGCAGCTTTTAAAGTAAGTGTCCCCTGGCACAACCCAGAGAGTGAATCTTTCCTCACCGGGACTTTCTGACAATGTCTTTCCCCCACCTCTCTGCCACACCCATTCCCCCTACCCCCACTGTTCACCGAGGCACTGTGGAAGCTCGATACAGCACTTTCAGGTTTGAACCCCCTTTGGGGAATTTGACATTAAAACCCGAGACTGAGTTTGGTGCATTGTTATTAGTTGATTGCTGTCGCTGACGCTATTGATCTGCTTTCATTTCGATCGTGCACCCCTCAAGCTGTCCCCACAGGGACTGCTGTCTTCTGACAGTTAGGGTCCAGTCGAAGACAGAGCAACAAGCACAAACTTGCTGGAGGAACTCAGCAGATCAGGCAGCATCTGTTGAAAGGAACAAGCAGACCCTTCATTAGGATTTCATCAGGTCCCGGCCCGAAACATTGACTGGTCCTCTCCATGGAGTCTGCCTGACCCGCTGAGTTTCTCCAGCATTTTGTGTTTGTATCTCTGGACTTCCAGCATCTGCAAAATCTCTTTTTTATCAGTATAGGACGGTTTTGGGAATGCAGATCTGTTTCATTACCTGTTTCCATCGCTGCAGATTCACCCGGACAGAAAGGGGTGACACAGTGGCACGGCAGGTAATACCTTACAGCTCCAGAGACCCGTGTTTGACGCTGACTGAGCTCACAGCTGTCTCCCTCTGTGGCTTTGTTAGTTTCTTCTATGTTTGCCTGTCCCCTCCTCCCCTCCCACATACCAACATTGGCTGCTAAGTAGAATGTCTGCCGCGGTGTCGGAGGGAAATACAAGTGGAAGTCCGTCCCACATGACTCTAATGGTTGGAGACCAGCTTCCCACTTTCTCCAGAGTTGGCTGGGACAGGTTGTTGACCAACGTCCACACTACGCCGGATAATTTTGAAAACAAAGCTTTCTCTCTTCGTTTTGCCTTCCCGTCCACACTGAGCCGGCGTTTTCAGCCCCCGAAAATGGAGATTTTCAAAAACACTCTCCAGAGTGAATAAATCTGAAAACGCTTAATATCCATTGTAGTGTGTACGGGGTAACCGGAGAGATTTTAAAATGCTGTCATGACGACACCACAACAACAATGCTTTTTCTGCTTCTGCTTGGTACTGCGCAAGCACTGCCGGACGGCTGTTATAACAGGCAGTCGGTGTGAACGGCGTGAGAGTTAAATTGTAAAGTGAGTTTTTTTGACTATTTAAAAACGCTGTCATGACGTGCCGGAACAGATGTTCGTTGTTTTCTTGAATGCCACCACCTAACAATTCAGAACAGACGGACGAGACTAAAACCAGTTGACCCATAGCTTACTGAATAAATAAGTATACTCACTTCGCCCTGTTTTCTGTCCTTGCTTGTATGAAGGTGGTTTACCTATTTATGCAAGTACTTCTCTGACAATAGATGTGTAACAGCCTAATGTAACATTGTATGGAAATACAAGATAACACTGATGCAGACGTTTTATACATTTAACAAGGTGCTTTATTAATGTAACAGAGTTAGTTTTTCAATGTTCGTCCGTCAGCCGGGTCATACTGTCTGTGAACTCCCTGTCGGCTGCCCTCCATATACGCTCCAGTATTTGTTTTTTTTAGTTTTAAGTCCTCCTGTGCGAGAGCCAAGAGCAATTCCTTTAAGTTTTTCTACTCCGTAACTGGACAAACGCGCACCAAGTATACTGTTTCCTCTTCACTTGTTTTCTGTGTGTCCTGCGTGTGCCCAGTAGAGGAGATTCGCCCAAATATCCGTGTTAGTGTAGACAGAGATATTTTGAAAAACGCTTAGTGTGGACGCCTGTGGTTTTACTCGAAACCGGCGTTTTCAAATTATCCGGCGTAGTGTGGACGTAAACACCACTGCAGATCTGTCACAAACCTGAATGAACCATTGGGCCTTCAGGAAATTTGCACCTTTTTTGCAGAGTCTTTGAAGTCAAAGATGCAGCCTAATTACAAGTTCTTCCCGGTACGAATTTGACAGACAAGTCGAGCTTTTGAAGGGGTGAAGTCTCCATGATGGTATATGAGACTGATTAATTCCTTCTAATTTGGAAAAGGCATTCTCTTTCAAGCCTGATCCATATATATGGAAATTATGTGGGGTCTTGGGGAAAGAGCTAGGCACAGGGACCACTACTTTGGAAAAGACTTCCTTCTGAATTGTGTGGTTCAATGTAGTTTTGCAAGAGAGAATCCCTTATACCTGAGAAAGACTTTGCAAGACCATGGTAGTCAAGTATCTTTTCAAAGGACATAAAAGCATGAAATAAATCAAGTTTATAAAATTAACTTGCTTAACAAACATGAATTTGAATCATGGGATCCATAGTATGGGTTGTCCAGGTCAGGCAACCTGTGCCAGAATTTTAAATCTTATTTCTTTATTTAAAATAGTATGGAACAGGTCCAACACTCCAAGCAAACATTACCCATAGGAAATAGGAGCAGAATTAGGCCATTCAGCCCATCGAGTCTGCTCTGCCATTCCATCATGGCTGATCCAGATCCCACTCACCCCCGTGCACCTCTCTTCTTGGCCTATTCTTTGATACCCTGACCGATCAGGAAACTCTCAACTTCCACCTTAAGTATACCCACGGACTTGGCCATCACCACAGTCTGTGTCAGAGCATTTCACAGATTCACCATTCTCTGTCTAAAAAAATCCCTCTTCACCTCTGTTCTACAAAGTCACCCCTCAAATTTGAGGCTGTGTCCTCTAGTTCTGGATACCTCCACAATAGGAAACATCTTCTCCACATCCCACCCTATCTAATCCTTTCAACGTCTGGTTAGGTTTCAATGAGAATCCCCACATTCTTCTAAATCCGGAGAATACAGGCCCAAAACTACCAAACGATCCTCATATGTTAACTCCTTCATTTTTGGAATCATCCTCGTGAACCTCCTCTGGACTCTCCAATGACAACACATCCTTTCTGAGGTATGGAGGTCTAAAACTTTTGACAATACTCCAAGTATGGCCTGACTAGTGTCTTATAAGGCTGAGCATTATCTCTTTAATTTTATATTTCATTCCTTTTGAAATAAATGCCAACATTGCAGTTGCCTTCTTTACCACAGACTCAACCTGTAAATTAACCTTCTGGAGTCTTGCACAAGGACTCCTAAGTCCCTCTGCACCACTGACATTTGAACCTTCTCCCCATCTAGATAATAGCCTGCACTTTTGTTCCTTTTACCAAAATGCATTATCGTACATTTCCCAACGCTGTATTCCATCTGCCCACTTTTTGTCCATTCTTCCAATTTGTCTAAGTCCTGCTGAAATCGCATTGCTTGCTCAGCACTACCTACCCTCCACCTATCTTCGTATCATCTGCTAACTTTGCCACAAAGCCATCAATCCCATTATCCCAATCACTGACAAACAATGTAAAAGTTAGCAGTCCCAATACTGACCCCTGAGGAACACCACTAGTCACTGGCAGCCAACCAGAAAAGGCCCCATTTATTTCCATTCGCTGCCTCCCTGCCTGTCAGACATTCCTCTATCCGTACTAGTATCTTTCCTGTAAAGCCATCGGATTTTATCTTGTTAGACAGCCTCATGTGTGGCGCCTTCTGAAAATCCAAGTAAGTGTCGTCCACTGCCTCTCCTTTGTCCACTCAGTTTGTTACTTCCTGTAAGAACTCGAACAGATTTGTCAGGCAAGATTTCCCTTTACAGAAACCACGCTGACTTTGACTTATTTTATCATTAGTCCTCCAAGTAGCCTGAAACTTCATCCTTAATCACTCATTGGACTCCACCTCTTTCCTAACCACTGAGGATAGGCTAACTGGCCTATAATTTCCTTTCTTTTTGCCTTCCTCCCTTCCTAAAGAGTGAGTGACATTTGCAATCTCCCAGTCCTCTGGAACCATACCAGAATCACGTGATTCTTGAAAGATCATGACCAATGATTCCATTATTTCTTCAGCAAACTCTCAGGACTCTGGATGTAGTCCATCTTGTCCAGGTGATGCATCCACCTTAAGACCTTTGAGTTTGCCTTGCACTTTCTCTTTTGTAATCACGAAGACACTCACTCCTGCTCCCTGACACTCACGGACCTCTGGCACACAGCTAGTGTCTTCCACAGTGAAGACTGATACAGAGTACTTATTAAGTTCATCTGTAATTTCTTTGTCCCCTTTACTACCTCACTAGCATCATTTTCCAGTGGTCCAATATCAACTCTCACTTCCCTTTACTCTTCATGTAACCGAAAAATATTTTAGTATCCTGCTTTATATCATTGGCTAGTTTGCCCTCATGTTTTTCCCTGTCTTATAGCTTTTTTAGTTGCCTTCTGTTGGATTTTAAAAGCTTCTTAATCATACAACTTCCCTTTCACTTTTGCTACCTCGTGCCCTTTTCCTTGCATTTTGTGCAGTCCTTAACTTCCCTTGTCAGCCACAGTTGCCTACCCCTGCTACTTGAGAACTTCTTCTGTGGGACGTATCTATCCTGTGTCTTATGAACGATTCCCAGAAACTTCAGTCGTCTCTGCTCTGCTGTCATCCCTGCCAGTATCCTCCTCCAATCCACCTGGACCATCTCTTCTCTCATGCCTCTGTAATTCCCTTTATTCTACTGCGTTACTGATACATGTGACTTCTGCTTCTCCCTGCTGAGCAACCCAGTAATTTAACCCTAGTCTAATCCTGGGACAATTTACAATGACCAATTAATGTACGAACCATGCTGGCTTTGGCCTACCTTGTCATGTGCCTCCAGGTACTCCAGAACCTCATCCCTAGCAATCGATTTCAATAACTTCCCAACCACTGATATCATGCTAACATGTCCACAGTTTCCCTTCTGCTGCCTCCCACTCTTCTTCAATAACGTGTTTGGAGTGTGGGACGAAACTGGAGCACCCAGAGCAAAGTCACAGGCTCCATGGGAAGAACGTATAACGTTTCTTACACAGAACGCTGGAACTGGATTCCAAGCCCTGACGCTCTGAGCTGCATCAGCATTGAACTAACTGTTGTCTTACCATGCTGTCCTCTTTTTAAAAGAGCTACCCTTATCAAATCAATTCCTGCTCACTCTTTCTTACCCTCACCAGTCCTCCCTCCCCTTTCCAGTCCATAGACCCTTTCCACTGCTGCAAATATGCCTGGGCTCACACCTTCACAAAATCTGTTGGAAGACAACCTTGCACTAAATATCAGTAAGTCCAAGGAATTGATGGTGGACTGCAGGAAGGGGAAGTTGAAGATACGCACTCCAGTCCTCATCGAGGGATCAA
Source organism: Mobula birostris (assembly GCF_030028105.1). Lineage (NCBI taxonomy): Eukaryota > Metazoa > Chordata > Chondrichthyes > Myliobatiformes > Myliobatidae > Mobula > Mobula birostris. The sequence continues at coordinate 6,190,420 of NC_092384.1, read as the reverse complement.
CAGGGGAAAGGGTGAGCAGATTCAAGTTCCTGGGTTCACCATGTTGATGCAATTACAAAGAAGGTACAACACTGAGGAGATGTGGTTTGTCACCAAAGACTCTAACACGTTTCTACAGCTGTACTGTGGAGAGCATTCTGACTGGTTGTATCACAATCTGGTATGGAGAAGTCACAGAGCGGAGGGTCTAAAGTTCAGCAGCCCCATCCTGGGCTCCCCAGCACCGAGGACATCTTCAGAAGCTGGTGCCTCCATCTGGCATTACGGACCCCCATCACCCAGGACATGCCCGCTTCGCATGGCTACCATCCTGAAGGAGGTGCAGAAGCCTGAAGACACGCACTCAGCATTTCAGGAACAGCTTCTTCCCCTCTGCCATCAGATTTCTGAACCAACCCATGAACACTATCTCACTATTTTTACAGTTATATATATTTCTTCCTGTAATTTATAGTTTATGTATTGCACTGTACTGCTGTTGCAAAACAACATATTTCATGATATAGGTCACAGGTTTTGAACTTAATTCTGATTCTGATGACAGTGCACAGGTGAGCCAAAGTGAATCTGTCCACAGAGGCATTCAAGAGAGAAAGAACCAACCTTTGAATTCAGAAAACAATAATTTGCTAGAAGTAAATTAAAAAAATGCTGAAACACGCAGCAGGTCAGGCAGCATATGTGGAAACAAAATCCCAGCCAATGACAGCATTCATTCTTGCTGCTCTCTTCACAGATGCTACTCGACCTCCTGGGTGTTTCCAGCACTTTCAGTTTTTATTAACTTCCAAAAGTTTGATCCTGGAGGATGTTTGGAATTCTCACAAGGTGTTTAGAAAGGATATGAGGTTATTAGCACAGTAATTAGCTCATTAATGTTTAACAGCTCTCAACTTCGACAGTTCCATAGAAAGATAATAACTCAAATGAGCAAGTGTCACGTTTCACAGTGGGAAGACCTGATGACTTGTGCAAACTTTTCTCTGTGCTGTGCTTACATTGGTCACTGATCACATTTGGGAGACTGAACTGTACAGAGTCACCCAGTTCAACTGACAACAAGAGCAGCAACAGAACATTTCCAGGGACACACATCGAGTGCTGCTGGAAGGTCCTCAGCCTGAAATTTATTGGACTTTGAGTACAACAAGGTGCTCATTACAGCTGCATTCTGGACTGCAGGACTATGTGCTGATGGACACAGTGCAGACTCTGAGGACAAGGATCACAGTTCTACCTCCAGCAAACACTGAGTGGTTGGGACCTGTGTAACCCAGCCCCGCAAACACATCCAACATAAATTATACAACACAGAACTTAGAAAAGTACAGCACAGGAACAGACCTTTGGCCCAACACTGAACACAATGCCAAGTTAAACTAAATCCACCTGCCTGCACATGATCCCTATCACTCCATTCTCTGCCTACTTGTGCCCGTGTTATCTCTGCAACCACCACCACCCCAGAAAGCGTGTATTGTCCAATGGATGAATGCCACGGGTGCCCTGTACACAGAAGGTGCTCACACAACCAATGTGTAAATAGAGGGGAGATAGTCTGTTCCATCCACCTCCCATCTCCCCTCTCTTTCAATTCAGATGAAGGGTCCTGACCCAGAATGTCAGCGGTCCATTTCCCTCAGCAGATGCTGCCTGAGCTGTTGAGTTCCTCCGACACTTTCTGTGCTGCTTTCAGACTGAGGCCCTGCCCTCAGAACCGAACGAACAGAGTTCCTTCTCCATAAACGCTGCCTGACGCTGCCTGTTTTTAGTGTTTTTAACCCCTATAAATACACCAAAATGAACAAAGCGATTTCTACTTTATTCTGTATATTTTAACAACTATTTTGACAACCTTCTTTACGTCTTGGTATCAAAACCTTCCATTATTACTCTAGAACAGAATTTTCTCAACCAGGGTTCCATGAGAGATCGTGATTAAAAATAACCATCATTTTTTGAAAGCACAATGCTAATGCCTGCAGCGGTGGACAGTGACTGAGCAGATCCGTTGGCAATCTCACTAGCGGTCTCTCAGCCCAGTATGGCCGTGTGCAGTTGGACCGTGTTTATTTGGTTGAGTTCATACTCAGTCTGATGTAAGATAGGGGAGGCCGTTGATAATTGGTGAGTGTTGTATTGTACGGAGGGGGGGACGGTAGGCTGATAATTGGTGAGTGTTGTATTGTACGGAGGGGGGGACGGTAGGCTGATAATTGGTGAGTGTTGTATTGTACGGAGGGGGGGATGGTAGGCTGATAATTGGTGAGTGTTGTATTGTACGGAGGGGGAGACGGTAGGCTGATAATTGGTGAGTGTTGTATTGTACGGAGGGGGAGACGGTAGGCTGATAATTGGTGAGTGTTGTATTGTACGGAGGGGGGACGGTAGGCTGATAATTGGTGAGTGTTGTATTGTACGGAGGGGGTACGGTAGGCTGATAATTGGTGAGTGTTGTATTGTACGGAGGGGGGACGGTAGGCTGATAATTGGTGAGAGTTGTATTGTACGGAGGGGGGACGGTAGGCTGATAATTGGTGAGTGTTGTATTGTACGGAGGGAGGACAGTCAGTTGATAATTGGTGAGTGATGTATTGTACGGAGGGGGGGACGGTCGGCTGATAATTGGTGAGTGTTGTATTGTACGGAGGGGGGGACAGTAGGCTGATAATTGGTGAGTGTTGTATTGTACGGAGGGGGGACGGTAGGCTGATAATTGGTGAGTGTTGTATTGTACGGAGGGGGGGACGGTAGGCTGATAATTGGTGAGTGTTGTATTGTACGGAGGGGGGGACGGTCGGCTGATAATTGGTGAGTGCTGTATTGTACGGAGGGGGGGACGGTAGGCTGATAATTGGTGAGTGTTGTATTGTACGGAGGGGGGACAGTCGGCTGATAATTGGTGAGTGTTGTATTGTACGGGCGGGGGACGGTAGGCTGATAATTGGTGAGTGTTGTATTGTACGGAGGGGGGGACAGTCAGCTGATAATTGGTGAGTGTTGTATTGTACGGGCGGGGGACGGTAGGCTGATAATTGGTGAGTGTTGTATTGTACGGAGGGGGGGATGGTAGGCTGATAATTGGTGAGTGCTGTATTGTACGGAGGGGGGACGGTAGGCTGATAATTGGTGAGTGTTGTATTGTACGGAGGGGGGACGGTAGGCTGATAATTGGTGAGTGCTGTATTGTATGGAGGGGAGGACGGTAGGCTGATAATTGGTGAGTGTTGTATTGTACGGAGGGGAGAAGGGGAGGACGGTAGGCTGATAAATGTTGAGTGTTGTATTGTACGGAGGGGGGGACGGTAGGCTGATAATTGGTGAGTGTTGTATTGTACGGAGGGGGAGGACAGTAGGCTGATAATTGGTGAGTGTTGTATTGTACGGAGGGGGGGACGGTAGGCTGATAATTGGTGAGTGTTGTATTGTACGGAGGGGAGGACGGTAGGCTGATAATTGGTGAGTGTTGTATTGTACGGAGGGGGGACGGTAGGCTGATAATTGGTGAGTGCTGTATTGTACGGAGGGGGGGACGGTAGGTTGATAATTGGTGAGTGTTGTATTGTACGGAGGGGGGGACGGTAGGCTGATAATTGGTGAGTGTTGTATTGTACGGAGGGGGGACGGTAGGCTGATAATTGGTGAGTGTTGTATTGTACGGAGGAGGGATGGTAGGTTGATAATTGGTGAGTGTTGTATTGTACGGAGGGGGGACGGTAGGCTGATAATTGGTGAGTGTTGTATTGTACGGAGGGGGGACGGTCGTCTGATAATTGGTGAGTGTTGTATTGTACGGAGGGGGGGACAGTCGGCTGATAATTGGTGAGTGTTGTATTGTACGGAGGGGGGTACAGTCGGCTGATAATTGGTGAGTGTTGTATTGTACGGAGGGGGGACGGTAGGCTGATAATTGGTGAGTGCTGTATTGTACGGAGGGGAGGACGGTAGGCTGATAATTGGTGAGTGTTGTATTGTACGGAGGGGGGACGGTAGGCTGATAATTGGTGAGTGATGTATTGTACGGAGGGGGGGACGGTAGGCTGATAATTGGTGAGTGTTGTATTGTACGGAGGGGGGACGGTAGGCTGATAATTGGTGAGTGTTGTATTGTACGGAGGGGAGGACAGTAGGCTGATAATTGGTGAGTGTTGTATTGTACGGAGGGGGGACGGTAGGCTGATAATTGGTGAGTGTTGTATTGTACGGAGGGGGGACGGTAGGCTGATAATTGGTGAGTGTTGTATTGTACGGAGGGGGGACGGTAGGCTGATAATTGGTGAGTGTTGTATTGTACGGAGGGGGGGACGTTAGGCTGATAATTGGTGAGTGTTGTATTGTACGGAGGGGGGGACGGTAGGCTGATAATTGGTGAGTGCTGTATTGTACGGAGGGGGGGACGGTAGGCTGATAATTGGTGAGTGCTGTAATGTACGGAGGGGAGGACGGTAGGCTGATAATTGATGAGTGTTGTATTGTACGGAGGGGAGGACGGTAGGCTGATAATTGGTGAGTGTTGTATTGTACGGAGGGGGACGGTAGGCTGATAATTGGTGAGTGTTGTATTGTACAGAGGGGGAGACGGTCGTCTGATAATTGGTGAGTGTTGTATTGTACGGAGGGGAGGATGGTAGGCTGATAATTGGTGAGTGTTGTATTGTACGGAGGGGAGGATGGTAGGCTGATAATTGGTGAGTGTTGTATTGTACGGAGGGGGGACGGTAGGCTGATAATTGGTGAGTGATGTATTGTACAGAGGGGGGGACGGTAGGCTGATAATTGGTGAGTGTTGTATTGTACAGAGGGGGGGATGGTAGGCTGATAATTGGTGAGTGTTGTATTGTACGGAGGGGGGGACGGTAGGCTGATAATTGGTGAGTGTTGTATTGTACGGAGGGGGGACGGTAGGCTGATAATTGGTGAGTGTTGTATTGTACGGGGGGGACGGTAGGCTGATAACTGGTGAGTGTTGTATTGTACGGAGGGGGGGACGGTAGGCTGATAATTGGTGAGTGATGTAAGTACGGAGGGGGGGACTGTAGGCTGATAATTGGTGAGTGTTGTATTGTACGAAGGGGAGGACAGTAGGCTGAAAATTGGTGAGTGTTGTATTGTACGGAGGTGGGGACGGTAGGCTGATAATTGGTGAGTGTTGTATTGTACGGAGGGGGGGACGGTAGGCTGATAATTGGTGAGTGTTGTATTGTACGGAGGGGGGACGGTAGGCTGATAATTGGTGAGTGTTGTATTGTACGGAGGAGAGGACGGTAGGCTGATAATTGGTGAGTGTTGTATTGTACGGAGCGGGGGACGGTCGGCTGATAATTGGTGAGTGTTGTATTGTACGGAGGGGAGGACGGTAGGCTGATAATTGGTGAGTGTTGTATTGTACGGAGGGGGGACGGTAGGCTGATAATTGGTGAGTGTTGTATTGTACAGAGGGGGGGATGGTAGGCTGATAATTGGTGAGTGTTGTATTGTACGGAGGGGGGACGGTAGGCTGATAATTGGTGAGTGATGTATTGTACAGAGGGGGGGACGGTAGGCTGATAATTGGTGAGTGTTGTATTGTACAGAGGGGGGGATGGTAGGCTGATAATTGGTGAGTGTTATATTGTACGGAGGGGGGGACGGTAGGCTGATAATTGGTGAGTGTTGTATTGTACGGAGGGGGGACGGTAGGCTGATAATTGGTGAGTGTTGTATTGTACGGGGGGGACGGTAGGCTGATAACTGGTGAGTGTTGTATTGTACGGAGGGGGGGACGGTAGGTTGATAATTGGTGAGTGATGTATTGTACGGAGGGGGGGACGGTAGGCTGATAATTGGTGAGCGTTGTATTGTACGAAGGGGAGGACGGTAGGCTGATAATTGGTGAGTGTTGTATTGTACGGAGGTGGGGACGGTAGGCTGATAATTGGTGAGTGTTGTATTGTACGGAGGGGGGGACGGTAGGCTGATAATTGGTGAGTGTTGTATTGTACGGAGGGGGGACGGTAGGCTGATAATTGGTGAGTGTTGTATTGTACGGAGGAGAGGACGGTAGGCTGATAATTGGTGAGTGTTGTATTGTACGGAGGGGGGGACGGTCGGCTGATAATTGGTGAGTGTTGTATTGTACGGAGGGGAGGACGGAAGGCTGATAATTGGTGAGTGTTGTATTGTACGGAGGGGGGACGGTAGGCTGATAATTGGTGAGTGTTGTATTGTACGGAGGGAGGACGGTAGGCTGATAATTGGTGAGTGTTGTATTGTATGGAGGGGAGGACGGTAGGCTGATAATTGGTGAGTGTTGTATTGTACGGAGGGGGGACGGTAGGCTGATAATTGGTGAGTGTTGTATTGTACGGAGGGGGGACGGTAGGCTGATAATTGGTGAGTGTTGTATTGTACGGAGGGGGGGACGGTAGGCTGATAATTGGTGAGTGTTGTATTGTACGGAGGGGGGACGGTAGGCTGATAATTGGTGAGTGTTGTATTGTACGGAGGGGATGACAGTCAGCTGATAATTGGTGAGTGTTGTATTGTACGGAGGGGGGTACAGTCGGCTGATAATTGGTGAGTGTTGTATTGTACGGAGGGGGGACGGTAGGCTGATAATTGGTGAGTGTTGTATTGTACGGAGGGGGGACGGTAGGCTGATAATTGGTGAGTGCTGTATTGTACGGAGGGGAGGACGGTAGGCTGATAATTGGTGAGTGTTGTATTGTACGGAGGGGGGACGGTAGGCTGATAATTGGTGAGTGTTGTATTGTACGGAGGGGGGACGGTAGGCTGATAATTGGTGAGTGTTGTATTGTACGGAGGGGGGGACGTTAGGCTGATAATTGGTGAGTGTTGTATTGTACGGAGGGGGGGACGGTAGGCTGATAATTGGTGAGTGCTGTATTGTACGGAGGGGGGGATGGTAGGCTGATAATTGGTGAGTGCTGTAATGTACGGAGGGGAGGACGGTAGGCTGATAATTGGTGAATGTTGTATTGTACGGAGGGGGGGACGGTAGGCTGATAATTGGTGAGTGTTGTATTGTACAGAGGGGGGATGGTAGGCTGATAATTGGTGAGTGTTGTATTGTACGGAGGGGGGGACGGTAGGCTGATAATTGGTGAGTGTTGTATTGTACGGAGGGGGGACGGTAGGCTGATAATTGGTGAGTGTTGTATTGTACGGGGGGGACGGTAGGCTGATAACTGGTGAGTGTTGTATTGTACGGAGGGGGGGACGGTAGGCTGATAATTGGTGAGTGATGTATTGTACGGAGGGGGGGACGGTAGGCTGATAATTGGTGAGTGTTGTATTGTACGAAGGGGAGGACGGTAGGCTGATAATTGGTGAGTGTTGTATTGTACGGAGGTGGGGACGGTAGGCTGATAATTGGTGAGTGTTGTATTGTACGGAGGGGGGGACGGTAGGCTGATAATTGGTGAGTGTTGTATTGTACGGAGGGGGGACGGTAGGCTGATAATTGGTGAGTGTTGTATTGTACGGAGGAGAGGACGGTAGGCTGATAATTGGTGAGTGTTGTATTGTACGGAGGGGGGGACGGTCGGCTGATAATTGGTGAGTGTTGTATTGTACGGAGGGGAGGACGGTAGGCTGATAATTGGTGAGTGTTGTATTGTACGGAGGGGGGACGGTAGGCTGATAATTGGTGAGTGTTGTATTGTACGGAGGGAGGACGGTAGGCTGATAATTGGTGAGTGTTGTATTGTACGGAGGGGGGACGGTAGGCTGATAATTGGTGAGTGTTGTATTGTACGGAGGGGGGACGGTAGGCTGATAATTGGTGAGTGTTGTATTGTACGGAGGGGGGGACGGTAGGCTGATAATTGGTGAGTGTTGTATTGTACGGGGGGGGACGGTAGGCTGATAATTGGTGAGTGTTGTATTGTACGGAGGGGATGACAGTCAGCTGATAATTGGTGAGTGTTGTATTGTACGGAGGGGGGTACAGTCGGCTGATAATTGGTGAGTGGTGTATTGTACGGAGGGGGGACGGTAGGCTGATAATTGGTGAGTGCTGTATTGTACGGAGGGGAGGACGGTAGGCTGATAATTGGTGAGTGTTGTATTGTACGGAGGGGGGACGGTAGGCTGATAATTGGTGAGTGTTGTATTGTACGGAGGGGGGACGGTAGGCTGATAATTGGTGAGTGTTGTATTGTACGGAGGGGGGACGGTAGGCTGATAATTGGTGAGTGTTGTATTGTACGGAGGGGGGGACGTTAGGCTGATAATTGGTGAGTGTTGTATTGTACGGAGGGGGGGACGGTAGGCTGATAATTGGTGAGTGCTGTATTGTACGGAGGGGGGGATGGTAGGCTGATAATTGGTGAGTGCTGTAATGTACGGAGGGGCGGACGGTAGGCTGATAATTGGTGAGTGTTGTATTGTACGGAGGAGAGGACGGTAGGCTGATAATTGGTGAGTGTTGTATTGTACGGAGGGGGGGACGGTCGGCTGATAATTGGTGAGTGTTGTATTGTACGGAGGGGAGGACGGTAGGCTGATAATTGGTGAGTGTTGTATTGTACGGAGGGGGGACGGTAGGCTGATAATTGGTGAGTGTTGTATTGTACGGAGGGAGGACGGTAGGCTGATAATTGGTGAGTGTTGTATTGTACGGAGGTGGGGACGGTAGGCTGATAATTGGTGAGTGTTGTATTGTACGGAGTGGGGACGGTAGGCTGATAATTGGTGAGTGTTGTATTGTACGGAGGGGGGGACGGTAGGCTGATAATTGGTGAGTGTTTTATTGTACGGAGGGGGTGACGGTAGGCTGATAATTGGTGAGTGTTCTATTGTACGGAGGGGTACAGTAGGCTGATAATTGGTGAGTGTTGTATTGTACAGAGGGGGGGACGGTAGGCTGATAATTGGTGAGTGTTGTATTGTACGGAGGGGGGGACGGTAGGCTGATAATTGGTGAGTGATGTATTGTACGGAGGGGGGACGGTAGGCTGATAATTGGTGAGTGTTGTATTGTACGGAGGTGGGGACGGTAGGCTGATAATTGGTGAGTGTTGTATTGTACGGAGTGGGGACGGTAGGCTGATAATTGGTGAGTGTTGTATTGTACGGAGGGGGGGACGGTAGGCTGATAATTGGTGAGTGTTGTATTGTACGGAGGGGGTGACGGTAGGCTGATAATTGGTGAGTGTTCTATTGTACGGAGGGGTACAGTAGGCTGATAATTGGTGAGTGTTGTATTGTACAGAGGGGGGGACGGTAGGCTGATAATTGGTGAGTGTTGTATTGTACGGAGGGGGGGACGGTAGGCTGATAATTGGTGAGTGTTGTATTGTACGAGGGGAGGATGGTAGGCTGATAATTGGTGAGTGTTGTATTGTACGGAGGGGGACGGTCGGCTGATAATTGGTGAGTGTTGTATTGTACGGAGGGGGGGACGGTAGGCTGATAATTGGTGAGTGTTGTATTGTACAGAGGGGGGGATGGTAGGCTGATAATTGGTGAGTGTTGTATTGTACGGAGGGGGGACGGTAGGCTGATAATTGGTGAGTGATGTATTGTACAGAGGGGGGGACGGTAGGCTGATAATTGGTGAGTGTTGTATTGTACAGAGGGGGGGATGGTAGGCTGATAATTGGTGAGTGTTGTATTGTACGGAGGGGGGGACGGTAGGCTGATAATTGGTGAGTTTTGTATTGTACGGAGGGGGGACGGTAGGCTGATAATTGGTGAGTGTTGTATTGTACGGGGGGGACGGTAGGCTGATAACTGGTGAGTGTTGTATTGTACGGAGGGGGGGACGGTAGGCTGATAATTGGTGAGTGATGTATTGTACGGAGGGGGGGACGGTAGGCTGATAATTGGTAAGTGTTGTATTGTACGAAGGGGGGGACGGTAGGCTGATAATTGGTGAGTGTTGTATTGTACGGAGGTGGGGACGGTAGGCTGATAATTGGTGAGTGTTGTATTGTACGGAGTGGGAAACGGTAGGCTGATAATTGGTGAGTGTTGTATTGTACGGAGGGGGGACGGTAGGCTGATAATTGGTGAGTGTTGTATTGTACGGAGGAGAGGACGGTAGGCTGATAATTGGTGAGTGTTGTATTGTACGGAGGGGGGGACGGTCGGCTGATAATTGGTGAGTGTTGTATTGTACGGAGGGGAGGACGGTAGGCTGATAATTGGTGAGTGTTGTATTGTACGGAGGGGGGACGGTAGGCTGATAATTGGTGAGTGTTGTATTGTACGGAGGGAGGACGGTAGGCTGATAATTGGTGAGTGTTGTATTGTACGGAGGGGGGACGGTAGGCTGATAATTGGTGAGTGTTGTATTGTACGGAGGGGGGACGGTAGGCTGATAATTGGTGAGTGTTGTATTGTACGGAGGGGGGGACGGTAGGCTGATAATTGGTGAGTGTTGTATTGTACGGAGGGGGGACGGTAGGCTGATAATTGGTGAGTGTTGTATTGTACGGAGGGGATGACAGTCAGCTGATAATTGGTGAGTGTTGTATTGTACGGAGGGGGGTACAGTCGGCTGATAATTGGTGAGTGTTGTATTGTACGGAGGGGAGGACAGTCGGCTGATAATTGGTGAGTGTTGTATTGTACGGAGGGGGGACGGTAGGCTGATAATTGGTGAGTGCTGTATTGTACGGAGGGGAGGACGGTAGGCTGATAATTGGTGAGTGTTGTATTGTACGGAGGGGGGACGGTAGGCTGATAATTGGTGAGTGTTGTATTGTACGGAGGGGGGACGGTAGGCTGATAATTGGTGAGTGTTGTATTGTACGGAGGGGGGACGGTAGGCTGATAATTGGTGAGTGTTGTATTGTACGGAGGGGGGGACGTTAGGCTGATAATTGGTGAGTGTTGTATTGTACGGAGGGGGGGACGGTAGGCTGATAATTGGTGAGTGCTGTATTGTACGGAGGGGGGGATGGTAGGCTGATAATTGGTGAGTGCTGTAATGTACGGAGGGGAAGACGGTAGGCTGATAATTGGTGAGTGTTGTATTGTACGGAGGGGGGACGGTAAGCTGATAATTGGTGAGTGCTGTATTGTACGGAGGGGAGGACGGTAGGCTGATAATTGGTGAATGTTGTATTGTACGGAGGGGAGGATGGTAGGCTGATAATTGGTGAGTGTTGTATTGTACGGAGGGGGGACAGTAGGCTGATAATTGGTGAGTGTTGTATTGTACGGAGGGGGGACGGTAGGCTGATAATTGGTGAGTGTTGTATTGTACGGAGGGGGGGACGGTAGGCTGATAATTGGTGAGTGTTGTATTGTACGGAGGGGGGGACGGTAGGCTGATATTTGGTGAGTGTTGTATTGTACGGAGGGGGACGGTAGGCTGATAATTGGTGAGTGCTGTATTGTACAGAGGGGGAGACGGTCGTCTGATAATTGGTGAGTGTTGTATTGTACGGAGGGGAGGATGGTAGGCTGATAATTGGTGAGTGTTGTATTGTACGGAGGGGGGACGGTAGGCTGATAATTGGTGAGTGTTGTATTGTACGGAGGGGGGGACGGTAGGCTGATAATTGGTGAGTGTTGTATTGTACGGAGGGGGGACGGTAGGCTGATAATTGGTGAGTGTTGTATTGTACGGAGGGGAGGATGGTAGGCTGATAATTGGTGAGTGTTGTATTGTACGGAGGGGGGACAGTCGGCTGATAATTGGTGAGTGTTGTATTGTACGGAGGGGGGGACGGTAGGCTGATAATTGGTGAGTGTTGTATTGTACGGAGGGGGGACGGTAGGCTGATAATTGGTGAGTGTTGTATTGTACGGAGGGGGGGACGGTAGGCTGATAATTGGTGAGTGTTGTATTGTACGGAGTGGGGACGGTAGGCTGATAATTGGTGAGGGCTGTATTGTACGGAGGGGGGGACGGTAGGCTGATAATTGGTGAGTGTTGTATTGTACGGAGGGGGTGACGGTAGGCTGATAATTGGTGAGTGCTGTATTGTACGGAGGGGGAGGACGGTAGGCTGATAATTGGTGAGTGTTGTATTGTACGAGGGGAGGATGGTAGGCTGATAATTGGTGAGTGTTGTATTGTACGGAGGGGGACGGTCGGCTGATAATTGGTGAGTGTTGTATTGTACGGAGGGGGGGACGGTAGGCTGATAATTGGTGAGTGTTGTATTGTACAGAGGGGGGGATGGTAGGCTGATAATTGGTGAGTGTTGTATTGTACGGAGGGGGGACGGTAGGCTGATAATTGGTGAGTGATGTATTGTACAGAGGGGGGGACGGTAGGCTGATAATTGGTGAGTGTTGTATTGTACAGAGGGGGGGATGGTAGGCTGATAATTGGTGAGTGTTGTATTGTACGGAGGGGGGGGACGGTAGGCTGATAATTGGTGAGTGTTGTATTGTACGGGGGGGACGGTAGGCTGATAACTGGTGAGTGTTGTATTGTACGGAGGGGGGGACGGTAGGCTGATAATTGGTGAGTGATGTATTGTACGGAGGGGGGGACGGTAGGCTGATAATTGGTGAGTGTTGTATTGTACGAAGGGGAGGACGGTAGGCTGATAATTGGTGAGTGTTGTATTGTACGGAGGTGGGGACGGTAGGCTGATAATTGGTGAGTGTTGTATTGTACGGAGGGGGGGACGGTAGGCTGATAATTGGTGAGTGTTGTATTGTACGGAGGGGGGACGGTAGGCTGATAATTGGTGAGTGTTGTATTGTACGGAGGAGAGGACGGTAGGCTGATAATTGGTGAGTGTTGTATTGTACGGAGGGGGGGACGGTCGGCTGATAATTGGTGAGTGTTGTATTGTACGGAGGGGAGGACGGTAGGCTGATAATTGGTGAGTGTTGTATTGTACGGAGGGGGGACGGTAGGCTGATAATTGGTGAGTGTTGTATTGTACGGAGGGAGGACGGTAGGCTGATAATTCGTGAGTGTTGTATTGTACGGAGGGGGGACGGTAGGCTGATAATTGGTGAGTGTTGTATTGTACGGAGGGGGGACGGTAGGCTGATAATTGGTGAGTGTTGTATTGTACGGAGCGGGGGACGGTAGGCTGATAATTGGTGAGTGTTGTATTGTACGGAGGGGGGACGGTAGGCTGATAATTGGTGAGTGTTGTATTGTACGGAGGGGATGACAGTCAGCTGATAATTGGTGAGTGTTGTATTGTACGGAGGGGGGTACAGTCGGCTGATAATTGGTGAGTGCTGTATTGTACGGAGGGGAGGACGGTAGGCTGATAATTGGTGAGTGTTTATTGTACGGAGGGGGGACGGTAGGCTGATAATTGGTGAGTGTTGTATTGTACGGAGGGGGGACGGTAGGCTGATAATTGGTGAGTGTTGTATTTTACGGAGGGGGGACGGTAGGCTGATAATTGGTGAGTGTTGTATTGTACGGAGGGGGGGGACGTTAGGCTGATAATTGGTGAGTGTTGTATTGTACGGAGGGGGGGACGGTAGGCTGATAATTGGTGAGTGCTGTATTGTACGGAGGGGGGGATGGTAGGCTGATAATTGGTGAGTGCTGTAATGTACGGAGGGGAGGACGGTAGGCTGATAATTGGTGAGTGTTGTATTGTACGGAGGGGAGGACGGTAGGCTGATAATTGGTGAGTGTTGTATTGTACGGAGGGGGACGGTAGGCTGATAATTGGTGAGTGCTGTATTGTACAGAGGGGGAGACGGTCGTCTGATAATTGGTGAGTGCTGTATTGTACGGAGGGGGGGACGGTAGGCTGATAATTGGTGAGTGTTGTATTGTACGGAGGGGGGGACGGGTAGGCTGATAATTGGTGAGTGTTGTATTGTACGGAGGGGGGGACGGTAGGCTGATAATTGGTGAGTGTTGTATTGTACGGAGGGGGGACGGTAGGCTGATAATTGGTGAGTGTTGTATTGTACGGAGGGGGGGACGGTAGGCTGATAATTGGTGAGTGTTGTATTGTACGGAGTGGGGACGGTAGGCTGATAATTGGTGAGGGCTGTATTGTACAGAGGGGAGGACAGTAGGCTGATAATTGGTGAGTGTTGTATCGTACGGAGTGGGTGACGGTAGGCTGATAATTGGTGAGTGCTGTATTGTACGGAGGAGGGGACGGTAGGCTGATAATTGGTGAGTGTTGTATTGTACGGAGGGGGGGGACGGTAGGCTGATAATTGGTGAGTGTTGTATTGTACGGAGGGGGGGGACGGTAGGCTGATAATTGGTGAGTGCTGTATTGTACGGAGGGGAGGACGGTAGGCTGATAATTGGTGAATGTTGTATTGTACGGAGGGGGGACGGTAGGCTGATAATTGGTGAGTGTTGTATTGTACGGAGGGGGGGACGGTAGGCTGATAATTGGTGAGTGTTGTATTGTACGGAGGGGGGGACGGTAGGCTGATATTTGGTGAGTGTTGTATTGTACGGAGGGGGGGATGGTAGGCTGATAATTGGTGAGTGTTGTATTACACGGAGGGGAGGAGGGTAGGCCGATGAAGAAGTGTGAAGAGTGTTTTCCGAGCATTGAATGGATTCACCCATTTTTATATTTCAATAACCGTGTGTTTCACAGAGATGTCTGATTGTCCAATGTGGAGATTTTTGAATTACAACCTTCGGAGTCACTTTGCTGCATTAGTTCAACAACTGACACAAAAAAAGTCCATCTTTGCAATGAAAGTTACTTGTCAATGGGCTTTACACGGACTGGTGATCCAAGTTGTCCTATCCCACTGTGCCTGGTCTGTGGCAAACAACCTACAAATACAGTAATGGCTCCAGCAAAATTGAAAAGACACTGAACTCCAAATCACAGCCATGTGGCTTACAAAGGTGCTGATTATTTTAAATGGGTTTTGGAATCCCAAAACTAACTGAGTAAAGCTTTTGTTGATAAAGTCAGTCAGTAAAAGGGTATGGGAAGCAAGTTATTTAGCAGCAGAACTTATTACCCAGAAAAGTAAAATTCACACAGAAGCTAATAACGTCAGCATGTGAAATTATAGTGATGACGCCATCTTTTCACCCGAACAATAATCATGCAAGAGCCAATTCTCAAGCTAATATATGTGGATGACTGTGCTCTTCTTGTGCACACAGAGGATGCGCTACAGGCCACAGCCACAGGTCGCCAAGTATGTAAGGGCTTTTGGGTTAACGGCCATTCTGACGAAACAATGATCCTTCATCAGAAGCCCCTTCATGGCGTCTAGAACCCACCTTATTAGTGATGATGTCATACGATGCTGAAGAGGTTTTGCTGTGATAAACTGAAAAACAACAGCTTCTCTATCCAGGCTGACAAGTCAGCAGATTTCACCAATAAATGTCATGTTGTAGCATTTGTAAGATTTGTAAATGATGGAGAGATTCAGAAAACGTTTTCTGTTGCAAAGAGCTGTGTCACGGTCCGGTCTGTTGATTACTCATTTCCCTTTAATTTCCTTTAACCCATGTTCGACTGGGCTCCTTGATTAGGGCACCTGATCCTCATTTGAACTGACCCCATAAAACTCCAGCTTACATCCACTCACTGCTGGTTTGTCACCATAGCCAGTGCAGCCATGTTTGTCCCAGGGCAGCCGAGAATCGTGGACTGTAAGTTGCTTTGCTGGCTGTGGCTGCTTAGTGAATTCAGTCGTTTTTGTGCCCAGCTGAGTTGCCGGCCGTTTGGCTGCTACTCCGAGTTAAGATGCGAATTCTGTCGTTTTCATGTTCGGCTGAGATTTGCTGGCCAATTGTCGCCACTCTGAGCTGCCAACAATAAAGGACCGTCTTCATGAGCTTCTCCGTGTCTAGATATAAATGGACTGTCATTGTTTGGTTTCTGTCGTCTCGTTCCCAGCTGAGTAGGTCCGGCCGTTTGCTGCTACTCTAAGTTGGGAATTTTGTCTCTTCGTGTCTAGCTGAGGATTGCTGGCTGTTTGCTGCTCCTCCGAGCCAAGGTATGAATTGTCTGTCTTTGTTTGGTGTTGTCGTCTCCGTGTTCCAGTTCCAGTTCCAGGCTCCGAGTCCATGTTCAGTCTAGGTCCAGGCTCTGAGTCCAAGTCAAGTTCCAAGTCCAAATCATGTCCAAATCCGTCTCTGTGTCAAGTTCGCTTCAGTCACTCCTTGTAATAAGCTGTCCGAAACAAGCAAAGGCCAAGATATATTTAATGTTTTGTCTTCATATCTGGAAACAAAAGGTCTGTCTTGGAGGAACTGTTGGTACCTGTACTGATGGTGCCCCATCAGTGGTTGGCTCCGTGAGAGGTTGTCTTCTCTTGTAAAGATCCCTGATGTTACTCACAACACACTGCTTTCTTCACAGGGAGGTGCTGATGTCAAAATCTCTTGGAGGTGAAATGAAAAAGAGTTCTAAATGATGCCACAAAAATGGTAACTTTATTAAATAAAGACCAGTTCACTCGAGAATGTTGAAAAAACTGTGTGAAAACCTGGACAGAGAGCACACCAATCTCCTGCTCCATACAGAAATCCAGTGGCTTAGAGGAAGAATTCTCAACAGGGTGTTTGAGCTGAAAGGTGAATTATAGGAGTAATTGCAGAATTGCGGAAGAAAATGGTAGGCCAGATTTTGCAGAGTTACTTTGAAGATGAAGAATGGTTGCAGAAACTAGCCTACTTAGCTGACATTTTTCATCATATGAACCAGTTGAACAAGTTTCTGCAAGGCCCTGGGGAAAATGGTTTGATTTCAAGCAAAAAAATTATTGGATTTAAAAAGAAACTGAATCTTTGGAAAAAAAAATGCTGGAAAAGGCGATCTTCAAATGTTTCCTCTGCTGCTTGGGCTTGAGAGTGAAGAAGGATATCAGTAAGTCTTGAGTCTTATTAAAACCACCTGGAAGAACTGCAGAACAGGATTTTTCCTCCCTTTCAACACAAGTGTGTGACTGGGTGAGGCAGCCCTTCTCTGAATCTTCGGCTCAGCCTGAGAACTTGACTTTGAGAGAAGAGGAAGAACTTTGTGAGCTGCACTCTGATCATGCACTCAAGATGAGATTTACTGACCTGCCCCTGGACAAGTTCTGGATTTCTGTGAAAGAAGAGTATCCTGCCATTCATTGGAAAGCAATGACATTTTGCTGCAATTTTCAGCAAGCTTTTTCTTGTTTAACAAGCATCAAGAGCAAGTATAGAAATCATCTCATTTCAGTTCAAGGTGCCTGCTTATCTCAGGTTCGACCCAGAATTGAGTATTTGTGCAGCAAAGAACATGTACAGGTTTCATATGCTAGGCCTATATTTCAGCTTGATCACGTCACTTGGTAAGAAAATGTTTTCCAAAGCCTTGTATAAAATTGTGTCTAGGCTATATTTTTATTCATATTGCTTTGGCTTATGGTTTTTAGTGACTTTACTATTCAACAATGTCAATAAATTTTCATATTGGAAATAGCATGAACTAAAATCAATTTAACAGAAATTTATTATGCTTGCCTTATGTGTTTTATGAAAGAAAAAGAAGGATTAATTTCAAGAAAGGTAAGGTAAGCTTAACTGCATGTTTTTTTTTCAAGTTTGGCTAAAAATTCATTCTCTACTCAAAAGAGTATTGAGAATTATTTTTGGATTATTATATCTACAGCTTACTGATCACTAATTTACTGGGAGCAGCAGATTTATTTATTTATTTATTTATTTATTTTAAATACAGGGTTCCCTGAGACCTGAAAATTATTTCAAGGGTTCCCTGAGGGCAAAAAGGTTGAGAAAGGCTGCTCTAGAACATTATCCTGTGTTTGTAGAATTGCTACACTGACTTTTGCTTTTCATTCTTGTTGAGAGTAAAGTAGCAATGTTACATTAAATGGAGTGTTACAACAGCCAACGTTAGCATAACCACATCGCTAGGGTAAAGAGCCAGTGTTACAGTAAAGGCTTGTTATAAACAGCTGCCCTTAGGCAGTAGTCAGTGTTGTGGTAAAGCCAGTTGTGGACTTGCTTGATCACAGTGAACACATCTGCAATATACAGAGTAAAACTGAATTGCTGCTCATTTCTCTTTGATTTTTTGTATGCAGAAGTAAAGTCTTATTCTTACATATAGTTTTAAGCCATTGGGACTTGCTTTTCCCTTTCCCCATTGCACCAGACAGCGCTGTCTCAAACAAGCCATTGGGTCTCTCTGGTCCGGAGCCACATCCCAGCTCACAGTGACAAGGACGTGTGGTGACGACCCCTGTGCACAGGGAGGGACACTGAGTGGACTGAATTGTTCACTGAATTTTAATAAGAACTGTGCAGAGCAAAAGGAAAATAATAAATGCGTGGCCAATAGGGCCAATAATGAACACTTAAAATAAAAGCTAATGGCGACACCATGGCTCTGAAGAAGTAACTAAATACTGAATAAATTCTGCCCCTCTACAGCATCAATCTAAACTGAAGCCTCCTTTCCTGGAATGAGGACTAGAGTAAGCAGGCAGTGTTACTGTTATTGCTGTGCTTTGGACAAGATTTGACATGATTGAAACGTGGGAGTGAGATACAACCACAACAGAACACTAATTGGCTGGAATGTGCATACTCCACCTGTGCATGGTGTTCAGGGGCCGCATGTGGGGCCACCCAGATTCCCTGGGAGAGTCTGAGAGTGTAGCAGGGCCCCCACCCTAGGGTTCAGAGACCCGTACCCGCTGAATGAGAGACTTGTCAAAGATTCAAAGTACATTTATTATCAAAGTATATGTGCAGTATACAACCCTGAGATTTGTCTTCCCACAGACAGCCACGAAACAAAAAAAAAATCATGGCACCTGTTTAAAGAAGGCATCAAACACCCTACGTGCAAAAAAAAAAGAAATTGCACAAAAGGCAAATAGGAAGCAAGTGACACACAGAAAATTAATCATCAAACCAGAGTCCTTGGAACTGTTCAGGAATGTTCAGTTCAGTTCAGCGCTGTCGTTTGTTAACCGCAGGCCGTCCGCAAAGACACTCAGCACCAAAATGCCCCGGTCAGACCTTACAAAGTAGCAATGCAAAAGAGTAACTGGAACCCAAAAACACAGGTAACATGAACTGCAGAGTCACGTAGAAATGAATCCACACGCATAAGCTGTGTCCAGCTTTCAGATACAAGTCTATCGGATTCAGAGCAGTGTGGCCCAGTGAGAGACACACCAAGCATCCAGGGGCAGTGGAGATGTTGGGGACAAAAGGCTGCGGCCCAGGAGGGATTGAGGATAGTTATTGGAGATTTCAAAATGCAGATAGTTTGGGAAAATCAAACTAGTGCTGAATCCAAAGAGAAGGAATTTGTAGAATACCTATCAAATGGCTTCGTAGAACAGCTTGTGATTGAGCTCACGAGGGAAAAGGCCATTCTGGATTGGGTGTCGTACAATGAAATTGGTGAATGAACTGAATAAGTATTTTCTTTCAGCTTTCACTGTGGAAGACACCAACAGTATGACAGAAATTCAGGAGTGCCAGGGAGCAGAAGTGAGCGTAATTGCTGTTACTAAGGAGAAGGTGCTTGGGAATCTGAAAATCTGAAGGTGGATAAGTCACCTGGATCAGAGTGAGAACACCCCAGGTTCTGAAAGAAGCAGCTGAAGGGATTGTGGAAGTATTCGTAGTGATCTTCACTAGATTCTGGTAAGACTGGAAAATTGCAAATGTCAATCCACTCTTTAAGAAAGGAGGGAGGCGAAAGGCACCCTGACTTCAGTGGTTGGGAAAATATTTACGTCCATTATTCAGTATGTAAGTTTGGGATTCTTAGAGGCACATGAAATAGGCCAAAGTCAGCATGACTTCATTAGGGGAAACTTTGCCTGACAAATCTATCGGAATTCTTTGAGGAAATAACAGGCAGGATAGACAAAGGAGAGTCAGTGGATGTTTTTACTTAGATTTTCAGAAGGCCTTTAACATGAGGCTGCCAAACAAGATAAAAGCCCATATTTTAGGAAAGATTGGAGAGAAGCATGGAGAGAAGATGTTGCAGAGATCGGTGCTAGGTGCATTCTTGTTTGTTATCTATATCAATGACCTGGATGATAACGTGGTTAACTGGATCAGCAAATTTGCAGATGACACCAGGATTGGGGGTGTAGTGGACAGTGAGGAAGATTATCAGAGCTTACAGTGGGATCTGGATCAGCTGGAAAAATGAACTGAAAAACAGCAGATGGAGTTTAGTATGAAGTATTGCATTTCAGTAGGACCAACCAGGATGGGTCTTACACATTGAACAGTAGGGCACTGAGGAGTGCAGTGGAACAACGGGATCTGGGAATACAGGTTCATAATTCATTGAGAATGATGGCACAGAATGATAGGGTCGTAAAGAAACTTTTGGCACATTGGTCTTCATAAATCAATGTATTGAGTACAGAAGATGGGACATTACGTCGGAGTTGAATAAGACATCAGTGAAGGCTAATTTGGAGTACTGTATGCGGTGTTGGTCTCCTACCTACAGAAAGATGTAAGTAAGTTGAAAGAGTACAGAGAAAAATTACAAGGATGTTGTCTGGTCTGGAGGACCTGAGTTATTAGGAAAGATTGAATAGGTTAGGACTTTATTCCTTAGAATGTAGAAGATCGAAGGAGATTTGATAGAAGTATACAAAATTATGAGGGGTATAGATAAGGTAAATGCAAGCAGTCTTTTTCCATTGTGGTTGGGTGGGACTGCAACTAGAGGTCATGGGTTAAGAGTGAAAGGCGAAAAGTGAAAAGTTTAAGGGGGACATGAGGGGAAACATCTTCACTCAGAAGTCATGAGAGTATGGAATTGGCTGTCACAAGTGGTGTATGCATGTATGCTTGATTTCAATGCCTAAGAGAAGTTTGGATAGGTACATGGATGGTAGGGAGTTGGAGGGCTTTGATTGTGGTGCAGGTTGATGGGAGTAGGCAATTTAAATGGTTTGGCATGGACTAGATGGGCCAAAGGGCCTGTTTCTGTGCAGTACTTTTCTATGAGAATGATTTACTGATTGGCAGGGGACAAAGATCGGGAATGAAGGTAGGATTTTCTGGTTGTGGTGTTCTCCAGGAGTCAGTGTTGGGACCACTTCTTTTCAAGTTATATGTCAATGGTTTGGATGATGGAATGGATAGTTTTGTGGCCATGCTTGTGTATGGTACATACAAAGCTTGGCGGAGGAGAAAACAGTGTTTGGCACATTTAAAGTGGAGGTTGATAGGTTGATTAGTCAGGGTGTCAAAGATCATGGGAAGAAGACAAGAGGTTGGGCTTGAGTGGATAATAAATCAGCCATGATAGAATGGCGAAGAGGCTCGATGGCCAAATGGTCAAGTTCTGCTACTACGTCTTTTGGTATTATGGGATGGGAAAGGGGTGAAGGACACAAGCCAACAGACGCCTTCCCATCACTAACATATCCCTCCGAACGTTGCTCACTTGTACATCCTGATCAGGGCATCTCACAGGCTCCTCTCCCACAGAACTCATCATGCCCTCTTGTCTTACTACAGCGGGGAGAAGATACAGTCATCTGAAGACCCACACTCAGCACCTTAGGAACAGCTTCTTCCTCTCTGCCATCAGGTTTCTAAATGATCCATGAACCCATGAACACTCCCTGCTACTGCTCTACTGCCCAGTACACTGCTGGCGTTTCGGGCAGCTATGAAGATCCTCCATCCCTGGCAGTCTTCAGGACTTCCTTCATTGTGTCAGTAGCTTGGTTTCCACGACAGTCAGACATAGAAGTTCTGGGTGGAGACTCAGGAATACGAACCCACTCAGATGTACAAGGTCCTTGGTTGCTGTTTCTGTAACAGTTTTGTTTGAACAGTCAGGATTATTATCCCTGAGCTGAACCCTCGGACCTGGAGGACCAGTGGACCACTCTTAGTCTGGCCTCTACCCTCTGACCAGCTTGGCATGATTGACACTGCTGAGAGCCAAAGCGTAAAACACTGACTCCAGCCAACATAGCTCCATGTGTCACACAAGTCTCAAACCCTACGACAAGGTTGTGGTGGTCTTGGAGGGTGAACACTACATCACTATCTCTACTGAGCAATATTTGTTGACGTACTGAAATTTTTATCTCTTCGCTGTACAGCTGCCACTGCCACAAAACAACAAATAAAGCCATAACATTTAGGAGCAGAATTAGGCCCATCACATCTGCTCCACCATTTCATCAAGGCCGATCCAATTTTTCTCTCAGCCCCAGTCTCCTGCCTTCTCCCCATATCCCTTCGTGCCCTGACTAATCAAGAATCTATCAACCCCTGCCTTAAATATACCCAATGACAGTCTCCTCAGCTGCCATCCGTGGCAAAGAATTCCACAGATTCATCGCCCTCTGGCTGAGGAAATTCCTCCTCATCTCCATTTTATAATGATGCCCTCTATTCTGAGGCTGTGCCCTCTGGTCTTAGACCTCACACACTACATTCCCCCTTACACCTGAAACTTCCACCAGACTGCTGGTGTTTTCCACAGTGAAGACTGATGCAAAACACTTATTCAGTTCATCTGCCGTTTTGTTGTCTCCCATTACTACCTCTCCAGCATCATTTTCCAGTGGTCTGATGTCCACTCTTGCCTCTCTTTTACACTTCATGTATCTGAAGAAACTCTTGGTATCCTCTTTAATATTACTGGCCAGCTTACTTTAATATTCCATCAATACCTTCATAATAACTTCTTTTACTTGCCTTCTGTTGGTCTTTAAAAGCTTCCCAATCCTCTAACTTCCCACTAATTTTTACTCTATTATATGCCCTCTCTTTGGCTTTGACTTCTCTTGTTAACTACAGTTGTGTCACCTTGCCTTTAGAATACTTTTCCTCTTTGGGATGTATATTGTAATACTGATATATCTGACTTTAGCTTCTCCTTCTCAAATTTCAGAGGGAATTCAATCATATTATGATCACTTGCCCCTAAGGGCTCTTTTACCTTAAGCTCTGTAATCAATTCTGGATGTTTGCACAACACCCCATCCAGAACATCTGATTCCCTAACAAGTTCAGCCACGAGCAGCTCTAAAAAGCCATCCTGTAGGCACTTCAGAAATTCCACCTCCTGGAATTCAGCACCAACCTGGTTTTCCCTATCTGCCTGCATATTGAAGAACCTCATGACTATTGTAACATCACTCTTTTGGAATGCATTTTCTATCTCCCTTTATAATTTGTGGGCCACATCCTTACTACTGTTTGGGGGTCTGTATACAACTCCCATCAGGGGATTTTGCTCTTTCAGTTCCTTATCTCTGGCCACAATGATTCAACACCTTTCGACCTATGTCACCTCTTTCTAATGATTTAATTTCATTTTTACCAACAGAGCAATGCCACATCCTCAGTTTTCCTACCTGTCCTTTCGATACAATGAGTATCCTTGCACATTAAGCTCCCAGCTGTAATCTTTTTTCAGCCATGATTCCGTAATGCCCACAATGTCATACCTGCCAATCTGCAACTGTGCTACAAGTTCATCTACCTTATTCTATACACTGCTTGCATTCAGAATCTACACCCTCAGTCCTGTATTCACCCTTGTCGACTCTGTCCACCTCTTACATTGAAACTCATCCTGTTGACTGCAATTTTGCCCACTCAACAGCCTCCCCTCACTACACATTGCCTCTGTTTGTAAACCAGCCACCTCATCTTCAGCATATCATCTGCCTTTCTTATGATGTTTCTTGTATTGAAATATACACAGCTCAGGACACTAGTCACACCATGCTCAACCTTTTGATTCCTAACTTTGCCTGAGGTCTTACCGACATCTGCCTCCATAACCTCTTCGCTAACTGTTCTTGCATCCCCCTGCAACTCTAGTTTAAACCCCACTGTTCAGCATTAACAAACCATCCTGCAGTTCCCCCTATAGTTCTGGTCCCACCTTCCCTGGAAGTGAGCCCAATGGTCCAAAAATCTTATGTCCTCACTCCTACACCAGCTCCTAATACTTAAGTTAAGTATTAAACTGTATAATCTTCCTGTTTCTGGCCTCACCAGCATGTGGCACGGGTAGCAATCCTGAGATCTCACCCGGGAGGTCCTGCCCTTTAACTCAGGACCTAACTCCCTCTGCAGAAGCTCGTCACTCATCCTACCCATGTCACTGGTGCCTACGTGGACCACGACTTCTGGCTGTTCACCATTCTACTTCAGAGTGCTGATCTGAGATATCCCACACTCTGGCATCTGGGAGGCAACGTACCAGCTGGGAATCTTGTTCTCACCCACAGAACCTCCTGTTCATTCCCCTAATTAACAAATCCCCTATAACCACAGTGCGTTTCCTCCCCACTTCCCATCTGAATCACAGAGGCAGGCTCAATGCCAGAGACACAACCGCTGTGACTTTCCTCTGTTAGGTCATCATCCCCGACAGTATCCAGTGATATATGTGTTGTTGAGGGGGATGGCCACAGGGGTACTCTGCACTGGCTCCTTAACCCTTTTCCCCTCCTGACTGTCACCCAGTTCCTGTGTCCTGCCTTTGGGTGTAACTACCTCTCTGTATGCCCCACCTATCACCCCCTCAGCTTCCCAAATGATCCAGAATTCATCCAGTTCCAGCTCCAACTCCTTAAGGCAGATTGTTAAAAGCTGCAGCTGGGTGCACTAAACTTCTCACAGCTGGATGTCTCCCTGCCTTCCCATATCCTGCAAGAGGAGCATTCCACTATCCTGCCTGGCATCTCTATATCTGCTCAGCCAGGATAGTAAAGAGGGGAAGGAGAAAAAAAACTTAATATTGAGCTTTTCTTTTCTTCTGCATTGGCTGAGTCAAGCCTCTCTTTGCGGAAGCCTTGAAGAGCTGAAGCTTGAAGATCAGCACCCTGTCCATTCAGACGACGGCCGCTGTGATGATGGCCACTGCGCTTGCCACTGCCTTCCTCTAATTTGCTCTTACTAGTCAACCCAAGATGCTGATTTGTCACTGATCAAAGCTCTTTTTCGTTGTAGCGACCCACCGCTGCTTTTTGTACTCGGGCAGTGTACCCGATTAAAGTCCCCTCCTCTCAAAACTTCCAGTGTCCGGATTGGGGGCCGGTCAAAGTGATAATAAACCTGAATCTGATTCTGAAACCTCTTCCATACCAGCTCAGGCAGTCTTCAATAATAATCAGTTCTCCAAGCTGAAATCCGAGTCACACGCACTGACCAATGAGATCCTCCCGTACCAAATGCTTACAGTAAGTGTTCACGGGGGGACTTTGCACAGAATGTGTCACGGGATAGTTGATGAAGCAGTGTCCATTAGGAACATGAGAGCAGAGCTGGACTCCTCAGACCATTGGGTTTGCGTCAGTATTCAGTTATGGCAATTTGTTTTTCCTCAACTCCACTCTTCACCTTCCTCCCATAATCCTCAATCCCTTTACCAATTAAGAACCTGTAGCTGGCCGGCAGTGGTCGCCAAACTTCGAGGTCAATGGTTCCGAGCTCAAATCCGGCCGGCTCCTTGCCTGTTTTCCATCCTTGCTGTGTTGAATGTTGAGCTAGCGACTCAACCTTGTAAAAATGGCAAACAATGGCACCCGATACACCGCAAGCACAAGGTATGGAAAGGAACAACAATCAAGTACCTATCAATCTCTGTCCTAAATGCATGAGCTTCCACAGCCTTCTGTGACAACAAATTCCAGATTCACCTTCCTCTGGTTGAAGAATTGTTCCTCATTACAGTTTTTGAGGGGCAGCCCCCTATATTCTGAGGCTGTGGCCTTCGGATCCTAGACCATTAACTGATGGAAACACCGTCTCCACATCCAGTTTACCCAGCTCTTTCAATATCTAGTAGGTTTCAATCCTTATGAACTCTGTCTAGCGCAGGCCCAGAGACATCACACACTCCTCAAAGGTCAAAGGGAGTCAGATGTCTTTGTTGAGAAAAGGTTTGGTCGGGAACAGAAGGGTGGGGCTGAATGAGATGATTGACTGTATATCATCCACCCCAGTGATGAAATCTTTGAGACGGAGACACTGGGCTTCGCTGAGCGGAGGCAGAAACTTTCAGGAAGATGTGTGGTTGCCCAAAATCCACTAAAGTCCTACTGACTTGCTGAGGGACTGCAGGGCATTTAAAGCAGTGTTTAATAGAGAAGACCAGGTGACAAAGAGTAAAGCCAATTCATTCAGAATTCATTTCTCAGCTGCCTTACCCACCCCTGCCCCTGGCTCTCTACGTAGTCCAGCAGAGACAGAAGCGACAGTCCCACAAGGCTCTCCCTCCTGTGGAAACTGACGACAGCTGGGGTTGAGTTAGGGAATACAGCTCAGTAACTGGATAGTCAGAAAGGAAGGGGTGTGTGTCCATTAATCATCACAAGAAATTGTGTGTGTGTGTGTGCGCGCGCGTGTGTGTATTTGTGTGTGTGTTGTGCACGTGTGTGTGTATTTGTGTGTGTGTGCACATCTGTGCGTGTGTGTGTGCACGTGTGTGTGCGTGTTTGTGTGTATGAGTAATTGTGCGTGTGTGCGTGTGTGTGTTTGTGTGTGTGTGTTTCTGAGCGTGTGTGCGTGTTTGTGTGCGCGTGTGTGTTTGTGTGTGTGTGTATTTGTGTGTGTGTGTGCTTGTGTGTGTGTGTGTGCGTGTGTGTGTGTGTGCGTGTATGTATGTGTTTGTGTTTGTGTGTGCGTGTGTGTTTGTGTGTGCATGTGTGTTTGGGTGCATGTTTGTGTGTGTGTTTGTGTGCATACGTGTGTGCGTGTTTGTGTGTGTGCGTGTGTGTGTGCGAGTGTGTGTTTGTACACGTGTGTGTGCGTGTTTGTGTGTGTGTGTGTTTGTGCCTGTGTGTGTGTTTCTGAGCGTGTGTGCGTGTTTGTGTGCACGTGTGTGTTTGTGTGTGTATGTATTTGTGTGTGTGTGTGTTTGTGTGTGTGCATGTGTGTGTGCATGTTTGTATGTGTGTGTGTTTGTGTTTGTGTGCGCGTGTGTGTTTGTGTGTGCATGAGTGTGTGCGTGTGTGTTTGTGTGTGTGTGTGTTTCTGCATGCGTGTTTGTGTGTGTGTGCATATGTGTGTGCGTGTTTGTGTGTGTGTGTGCATGTCTGTGCGTGTGTTTGTGTGTATGTTTGTGTGTGTGTGATTGTGTGCGTGTGTGCGTGTTTGTGTGTGTGTGTTTGCATGTGTGTGTGTGTGTTTTTGGGCGTGTGTGCGTGTGTGTGTGTGTTTGTGTGCGTGTGTGTTTGTGTGTGTGTGTTTGTGTGCGCGTGTGTTTGTGTGCGCGTGTGTTTGTGTGTGTGTTTGCGTGTGCGTGTGTGTGTTTGTTTGTGTTTGTGTGTGTTAGTGTGCGTGTGTTTGCGTGTGTGTGTATTTGTGTGCGTGTGTGTGTTTGTGTGTGTGTGTTTGTGTGCACGTGTGTTTGTGTGTGCGTTTATATGTGTGTGTGTGTTTGTCTGTGTGTGTTTGCGTGTGCGTGTGTGTGTTTGTGTGTGTGTGTTTGCGTGTGCGTGTGTGTGTGCGCGTGTGTGTGTGTGTGTGTGTGTGGGGTGGGGTGTGGGGAAATGGTGGAGGACCGAGGCAGAAAGATCTGATCAACCTGTGTGGATGAGTGGGATTGGGGCAAGTAACTTGCTTCATCATTGGCTTGAGCTTCAGCGCCAAAGGCAGAGCTAATTACCAGAGCATCAAAGTTAGAAATACCAATTAAAAGTGTGTAAATAGCTCCATAATTTGCTCGTCCAGGGATTGATACGGAAGGTCAAAGACCGATTATAACCATATAACAATTACAGCACAGAAACAGGCCATCTCGGCCCTTCTAGTCTATGCCGCACTCTTACTCTCACCTAGTCCCACTGACCTGTACTCAGCCCATAACTCTCCATTCCTTTCCTGTCCATATATCTATCCAATTTAACTTTAAACGACAACATCGAACCTGCCTCAACCACTTCTGCTGGAAGCTCGTTCCACACAGCTACCACTCTCTGAGTAAAGAAGTTCCCCCTCATGTTACCCCTAAACTTTTGCCCCTTAACTCTCAACTCAACTCCTCTTGTTTGAATCTCTCCCACTCTCAATGGAAAAAGCCTATCCATGCCAACTCTATCAATCCCCCTCGTAATTTTAAACACCTCTATCAAGTCTCCCCTCAACCTTCTATGCTCCAAAGAATAAAGACCTAACTTGTTCAATCTTTCTCTGTAACTTAGGTGCTGAAATCCAGGTAACATTCTAGTAATTCTCTATAGTCTCTCTATTTTGTTGACATCGTTCCTATAATTCGGTGACCAGAACTGTGCACAATACTCCAGATTTGGCCTCACCAATGCCTTGTACAATTTCAACATTACATCCCAACTCTGATACTCAATGCTATACTCGATTGTCGATCAGAAGTCCAGGAGTCGAAGGGTTATGGTTGAGGACTGGCAGCTGAAGGCTTGTCCTGATCTTGGAGGAAAGACGTGTCTGGGTGGGTGGGGTGGAGGAAAGGAGCTTGTTTTGCTGTTGTTTTGTAGCTTGTTGTGTTCTGCGTTGTTCTCCCAAGCACCGTGGGCAAACTATGTTTGCAGAAGAATGTGTGTTGACCGTGTGGGCTGCCTCAGCACATCTCTCGATTGTGCTGGCTATCTAACACAAATGACACATATCACTGTATACTGCAAATAAATCTTCATCTTCACCTTTGGGGATTCTTCACCAAATTATTATTGAATTCTCCAACTTCCATTAAACCCCCATCCGTTTTCTCTCCCACCCTGATCCGTCCCGTGTCTCCTCCACTCAGCCCAGCTCCCATCACCCTGTTTTCTTTCCTTTCCCAACTCACACCCACACACTCCTCCCATTGCGTTGCCTCCCTTGATTCCATGTTCTACCTTCCCCAACTATCAGATTCCATCGTCTTCAGCTCTTTGTTTCCTCCACCTATCTGTCACTATTTCCACCCCTCCCCTTCCCTTCCATCTGCCTTCCCCCTCATCATTTCCACCCCTCCCCTTCCCCTCCATCTGCCTTCCCCCTCATCATTTCCACCCCTCCCCTTCCCCTCCATCTGCCCTCCCCCTCATCATTTCCACCCCTCCCCTTCCCCTCCATCTGCCTTCCCCCTCATCATTTCCACCCCTCCCCTTCCCCTCCATCTGCCCTCCCCCTCATCATTTCCACACCTCCCCTTCCCCTCCATCTGCCTTCCCCCTCATCATTTCCACCCCTCCCCTTCCCCTCCATCTGCCCTCCCCCTCATCATTTCCACCCCTCCCCTTCCCCTCCATCTGCCTTCCCCCTCATCATTTCCACACCTCCCCTTCCCCTCCATCTGCCTTCCCCCTCATCATTTCCACACCTCCCCTTCCCCTCCATCTGCCTTCCCCCTCATTATTTCCACCCCTCCCCTTCCCCTCCATCTGCCTTCCCCCTCATTATTTCCACCCCTCCCCTTCCCCTCCATTTGCCTTCCCCCTCATCATTTCCACACCTCCCCTTCCCCTCCATCTGCCTTCCCCCTCACTATTTCCACACCTCCCCTTCCCCTCCATCTGCCTTCCCCCTCATCATTTCCACCCCTCCCCTTCCCCTCCATCTGCCCTCCCCCTCATCATTTCCACCCCTCCCCTTCCCCTCCATCTGCCTTTCCCCTCACTATTTCCACCTCTCCCCTTTCCCTCCATCTGCCTTCCCCCTCACTATTTCCACACCTCCCCTTCCCCTCCATCTGCCTTCCCCCTCATCATTTCCACCCCTCCCCTTCCCCTCCATCTGCCTTCCCCCTCACTATTTCCACACCTCCCCTTCCCCTCCATCTGCCTTCCCCCTCATCATTTCCACCCCTCCCCTTCCCCTCCATCTGCCCTCCCCCTCATCATTTCCACCCCTCCCCTTCCCCTCCATCTGCCTTTCCCCTCACTATTTCCACCCCTCCCCTTTCCCTCCATCTGCCTTCCCCCTCACTATTTCCACACCTCCCCTTCCCCTCCATCTGCCTTCCCCCTCATCATTTCCACCCCTCCCCTTCCCCTCCATCTGCCTTCCCCCTCACTATTTCCACACCTCCCCTTCCCCTCCATCTGCCTTCCCCCTCATCATTTCCACCCCTCCCCTTCCCCTCCATCTGCCCTCCCCCTCATCATTTCCACCCCTCCCCTTCCCCTCCATCTGCCTTTCCCCTCACTATTTCCACATCTCCCCTTCCCCTCCATCTGCCTTCCCCCTCATCATTTCCACCCCTCCCTTCCCCTCCATCTGCCTTCCCCCTCATCATTTCCACCCCTCCCCTTCCCCTCCATCTGCCTTCCCTCATCATTTCCACCCCTCCCCTTCCCCTCCATCTGTCTTCCCCCTCATCATTTCCACCCCTCCCCTTCCCCTCCATCTGCCTTCCCCCTCATCATTTCCACCCCTCCCCTTCCCCTCCATCTGCCCTCCCCCTCATCATTTCCACCCCTCCCCTTTCCCACCATCTGCCTTTCCCCTCACTATTTCCACACCTCCCCTTCCCCTCCATCTGCCCTCCCCCTCATCATTTCCACCCCTCCCCTTTCCCACCATCTGCCTTTCCCCTCACTATTTCCACCCCTCCCCTTCCCCTCCATCTGCCTTCCCCCTCATCATTTC
Source organism: Mobula birostris (assembly GCF_030028105.1). Classification (NCBI taxonomy): domain Eukaryota; kingdom Metazoa; phylum Chordata; class Chondrichthyes; order Myliobatiformes; family Myliobatidae; genus Mobula; species Mobula birostris. The sequence continues at coordinate 6,159,957 of NC_092384.1, read as the reverse complement.
CACCCCCCCTTTCCCACCACCTGCCTTCCTCGCTCACTATTTCTACCTCCTCCCCTTCCCCTCCATCTGCCCTCCCCCTCATCATTTCCACCCCTCCTCTTCCCCTCCATCTGCCCTCCCCCTCATTATTTCCACCCCTCCCCTTCCCCTCCATCTGCCTTTCCCCACTATTTCTACTCCTCCCTTCCCCTCCATCTGCCTTCCCTCCTCACTATTTCTACCTCCTCCCCTTCCCCTCCATCTGCCCTTCCCCTCACTATTTCTACCCTCCCCTTCCCCTCCATCTGCCTTTCCCCTCACTATTTCCACCCCTCCCCTTCCCCTCCATCTGCCCTCCCCCCTCATCATTTCCACCCCCCCCTTTCCCACCATCTGCCCTCCCCCTCATCATTTCCACCCCTCCCCTTCCCCTCCATCTGCCCTCCCCCTCATTATTTCCACCCCTCCCCTTCCCCTCCATCTGCCCTCCCCCTCATCATTTCCACCCCTCCCCTTCCCCTCCATCTGCCCTCCCCCTCATTATTTCCACCCCTCCCCTTCCCCTCCATCTGCCTTCCCCCTCATCATTTCCACCCCCCCTTTCCCACCACCTGCCTTCCTCGCTCACTATTTCTACCTCCTCCCCTTCCCCTCCATCTGCCCTTCCCCCTCATCATTTCCACCCCTCCTTTCCCACCACCTGCCTTCCTCGCTCACTATTTCCACACCTCCGCTTCCCCTCCATCTGCCTTCCCCCTCATCATTTCCACCCCCCCTTTCCCACCATCTGCCTTCCTCCCTCACTATTTCTACCCTCCCCTTCCCCTCCATCTGCCTTTCCCCTCACTATTTCCACACCTCTGCTTCCCCTCCATCTGCCTCCCCCTCACTATTTCTACTCCTCCCTTTTCCTCCATCTGCCTTCCCTCCTCACTATTTCTACCCTCCCCTTCCCCTCCATCTGCCTTTCCCCTCATCATTTCCACCCCCCCTTTCCCTCCATCTGCCCTCCCCCTCATCATTTCCACCCCTCCCCTTCCCCTCCATCTGCCTTCCCCCTCATTATTTCCACCCCTCCCCTTCCCCTCCATCTGCCTTCCCCCTCATCATTTCCACCCCTCCCCTTCCCCTCCATCTGCCCTCCCCCTCATCATTTCCACCCCTCCCCTTTCCCACCATCTGCCTTCCCCCTCATCATTTCCACCCCCCCTTTCCCACCATCTGCCTTTCCCCTCACTATTTCCACACCTCTGCTTCCCCCTCCATCTGCCTCCCCCTCACTATTTCTACCCTCCCCTTCCCCCTCCTCCTGCCTTTCCCCCTCTCACTATCTCTACCCTCCCCTTCCCCTCCATCTGCTTTTCCCCCTCACTATTTCTACCCTCCCCTTCCCCTCCATCTGCCTTCCCCCTCACTATTTCCACACCTCCCCTTCCCCTCCATCTGCCTTCCCCCTCATCATTTCCACCCCTCCCCTTCCCCTCCATCTGCCCTTTCCCTCACTATTTCTACCCCCACCCCTTCCCCTCCATCTGCCTCCCCCTCACTATTTCTACCTTCCCTTCCCATCCATCTGCCCTTCTCCTCACTATTTCTACCCTCCCCTCCCCCTCCATCTGCCTTTCCCCTCATTATTTCCACCCCTCCCCTTCCCCTCCATCTGCCTTCCCCCTCATCATTTCCACCCCTCCCCTTCCCCTCCATCTGCCTTCCCCCTCATCATTTCCACCCCTCCCCTTCCCCTCCATCTGCCTTTCCCCTCACTATTTCTACCTTCCCTTCCCATCCATCTGCCCTTCTCCTCACTATTTCTACCCTCCCCTCCCCTTCATCTGCCTTTCCCCTCATTATTTCCACCCCTCCCCTTCCCCTCCATCTGCCCTTCTCCTCACTATTTCTACACTCCCCTTCCCCTCCATCTACCTTTTCCCCTCACTATTTTCACACCTCCCCTTCCCCTCCATCTGCTTTTCCCTTCACTATTTCTAACCCCTCCCCTCCCCCTCCATCTGCCTTTCCCCTCACTATTTCTACCCTCCCCTTCTCCTCTATCTGCCCTTCCCCTCACTATTTCTCTCCCTCCCCTTCCCCTCCATCTGCCTTTCCCCCTCACTATTTCTACCCTCCCCTCCCCCTCCATCTGCCCTTTCCCCTCACTATTTCTACCCTCCCCTCCCCTTCATCTGCCTTTCCCCTCACTATTTCTACCCTCCCCTGCCCCTCCATCTGCCTTCCCCCTCTCACTATTTCTACCCCTCCTTTTCCCTCCATCTGCTTTTCCCCCTCACTATTTCTACCCTCCCCTCCCCCTCCATCTGCCTTTCCCCTCACTATTTCTACCCTCCCCTCCCCCTCCATCTGCCTTTCCCCTCACTATTTCTACCCTCCCCTTCCCATCCATCTGCCTTTCCCCTCACTATTTCTACCCTCCCCTCCCCCTCCATCTGCCTCCCCCTCACTATTTCTACCCCCTCCCCTTCCCCTCACTATTTCTACCCTCCCCTTCCCCCTCCTCCTGCCTTTCCCTACTCACTATCTCTACCCTCCCCTTCCCCCTCCATCTGCCTTTCCCCTCACTATTTCTACCCTCCCCTCCCCCTCCATCTGCCTTTCCCCCCTCACTATTTCTACCTTCCCCTCCCCCTCCATCTGCCCTTCCCCTCACTATTTCTACCCTCCCCTCCCCTTCATCTGCCTTTCCCCTCACTATTTCTACCCTCCTCTTCCCCTCCATCTGCCCTTCCCCTCACTATTTCTACCCTCCCCTTCCCCCTCCTCCTGCCTTTCCCTACTCACTATCTCTACCCTCCCCTTCCCCCTCCATCTGCCTTTCCCCTCACTATTTCTACCCTCCCCTCCCCCTCCATCTGCCTCCACCTCACTATTTCTACCCTCCCCTTCCCCTCCATCTGCCCTTCCCCTCACTATTTCTACCCTCCCCTCCCCCTCCTTCTGCCTTCCCCCTCACTATTTCTACCCTCCCCTCCCCCTCCATCTGCCTTTCCCCCTCACTATTTCTACCTTCCCCTCCCCCTCCATCTGCCCTTCCCCTCACTATTTCTACCCTCCCCTCCCCTTCATCTGCCTTTCCCCTCACTATTTCTACCTTCCCTTCCCCCACCATCTGCCCTTTCCCTCACTATTTCTACCCTCCCCTCCCCCTCCATCTGCCTTCTCCTCACTATTTCCACACCTCTGCTTCCCCCTCCATCTGCCTCCCCCTCACTATCTCTACCCTCCCCTCCCCTTCATCTGCCTTTCCCCTCACTATTTCTACCCTCCCCTTCCCCTCCATCTGCCCTTCCCCTCACTATTTCTACCCTCCCCTTCCCCTCCATCTGCCCTTTCCCTCACTATTTCTACCCTCCCCTTCCCCCACCATCTGCCCTTTCCCTCACTATTTCTACCCTCCCCTCCCCCTCCATCTGCCTCCACCTCACTATTTCTACCCTCCCCTTCCCCTCCATCTGCCCTTCCCCTCACTATTTCTACCCTCCCCTTCCCCTCCATCTGCCCTTTCCCTCATTATTTCTACCCTCCCCTGCCCCTCCATCTGCCTTCCCCCTCACTATTTCTACCCTCCCCTCCCCCTCCATCTGCCCTTCCCCCTCACTATTTCTACCTTCCCCTTCCCCTCCATCTGCCTTTCCCTCACTATTTCTACCCTCCCCTCCCCTTCATCTGCCTTTCCCCTCATTATTTCCACCCCTCCCCTTCCCCTCCATCTGCCCTTCTCCTCACTATCTCTACCCTCCCCTTCCCATCCATCTGCCCTTCCCCTCACTATTTCTACCATCCCTTCCCATCCATCTGCCCTTCTCCTCACTATTTCTACCCTCCCCTTCCCCCACCATCTGCCCTTCCCCTCACTATTTCTACCCTCCCCTTCCCCTCCATCTGCCTTTCCCCTCACTATTTCTACCATCCCTTCCCATCCATCTGCCCTTCTCCTCACTATTTCTACCCTCCCCTTCCCCCACCATCTGCCCTTCCCCTCACTATTTCTACCCTCCCCTTCCCCTCCATCTGCCTTTCCCCCTCACTATTTCTACCTTCCCCTCCCCCTCCATCTGCCTTTCCCCTCACTATTTCTACCCTCCCCTCCCCCTCCATCTGCCTCCCCCTCACTATTTCTACCCTCCCCTTCCCATCCATCTGCCCTTCTCCTCACTATTTCTACCCTCCCCTTCCCCTCCATCTGCCTTTCCCCTCACTATTTCTACCCTCCCCTCCCCCTCCTCCTGCCTTTCCCTACTCACTATCTCTACCCTCCCCTTCCCCCTCCATCTGCCTTTCCCCTCACTATTTCTACCCTCCCCTCCCCCTCCATCTGCCTCCTCCTCACTATTTCTAACCCCTCCCCTCCCCCTCCATCTGCCTTTCCCCTCACTATTTCTACCCTCCCCTTCTCCTCTATCTGTCTTTCCCCTCACTATTTCTACCCTCCCCTTCCCCTCCATCTGCCCTTTCATCCTCACTATTTCTACCCTCCCCTCCCCTTCATCTGCCTCCCCCTCACTATTTCTACCATCCCTTCCCATCCATCTGCCCTTCTCCTCACTATTTCTACACTCCCCTTCCCCTCCATCTACCTTTTCCCCTCACTATTTTCACACCTCCCCTTCCCCTCCATCTGCTTTTCCCCCTCATTATTTCTACCCTCCCCTCCCCCTCTATCTGCCCTTCCCCTCACTATTTCTCTCCCTCCCCTTCCCCTCCATCTGTCTTTCCCCTCACTATTTCTACCCCCTCCCCTTCCCCTCACTATTTCTACCCTCCCCTTCCCCTCCATCTGCCTTTCCCCCTCACTATTTCTACTCCTCCCTTTCCCTCCATCTGCCTTTCCCCTCACTATTTCTACCCTCCCCTTCTCCTCTATCTGCCCTTCCCCTCACTATTTCTACACTCCCCTTCCCCTCCATCTGTCTTTCCCCTCACTATTTCTACCCTCCCCTTCTCCTCTATCTGCCTTCCCCCTCACTATTTCTACCCTCCCCTTCCCCTCCATCTGCCCTTCCCCTCACTATTTCTACCCTCCCCTTCCCCTCCATCTGCCCTTCCCCTCACTATTTCTACCCTCCCCTTCCCCCTCCTCCTGCCTTTCCCTACTCACTATCTCTACCCTCCCCTTCCCCCTCCATCTGCCTTTCTCCTCACTATTTCTACCCTCCCCTTCCCCTCCATCTGCCTTCCCCTCACTATTTCTAACCCCTCCCCTTCCCCTCCATCTGCCTTTCCCCCTCACTATTTCTACACCTCCCCTTCCCCTCCATCTGTTTTCCCCCCTCACTATTTCTACCCTCCCCTTCCCCCTCCATCTGCCTTTCCCCCTCATTATTTCCACCCCTCCCCTTCCCCCTCCATCTGCCTTCCTCCCTCACTATTTCTACCCTCCCCTTTCCCTCCATCTGCCTTTCCCCTCACTATTTCCACACCTCTGCTTCCCCCTCCATCTGCCTCCCCCTCACTATTTCTACTCCTCCCTTTCCCTCCATCTGCCTTCCCTCCTCACTATTTCTACCCTCCCCTTTCCCTCCATCTGCCTTTCCCCTCACTATTTCTACCTCCTCCCCTTCCCCTCCATCTGCCCTTCCCCTCACTATTTATTTCTACCCTCCCCTCCCCTCCATTTGCCTTTTCCCATCACTATTTCTACCCTCCCCTTCCCCTCCATCTGCCTTTTCCCCTCACTATTTCTACCCTCCCCTGCCCCTTCCATCTGCCCTTCCCCTCACTATTTCTACCCCCTCCCTTTCCCCTCCATCTGCCTTTCCCCCTCACTATTTCTACCCCCTTCCCCTTCCCCTCTATCTGCCTTCCTCCCTCACTATTTCTACCCCCTCCCCTTCTCCCTCCATCTGCCTTTTCCCCCTCACTATTTCCACCCCCTTCCCCTCTCACTTGCACCTATTTATCACCTACTGTTCTTGCTCCACTCCCTCCATGCACCTTGTTACACTGGTACCTCCCCTCTTTCTTTCAGTCCCGATGAAGAGTCTGATCTGAAAAGTTGACTGCCCATTTTCCTCCACAGATGCTGCCTGACCTGCTGAGTTTTTCCGTCACTTTGTGTGCTGCTTCTGCTGTCTCCGGTATCTCCGATAGCTATTGAAGATCAGGTGAGCACATGGATTTCCGCAGACATTTTTCATTTCACCTCATACCATTCCGTTCTTTTGTCGTTCCTGCTGACATCGAATCTCATTTGTAGTAGTTTACCTTTTTATTTTACTTTGATCATTATCTGAGGTCGCAGCAAGATCTGAGTCAACTGGGAAAACAGTCTTCCTTGGAGCAAAGGAGGCTAAGGTGATCTTACAGAAGCTTACAAGCTCCCGCAGCCCGGAACTGGAACACCTATCGGTGAAGTGTCGTCCCTACTACCTGCCAGGGGAATTCACCTCGGTCATACTGACAGCAGTCTACATTCCCCCCAGGCGGACGTGGAGTGTGCTCTGAACATACTGTATGCCAACATCAGTAAACTTGAGAGCAGGTATCCGTAGGCTTTGCTCATTACAGCCGGGGACTTTAACCAGGCCAACCTCAGAAAGGTGCTGCCAAAGTTATACCACATGTCTGCTCCCCCACTAGAGGCCCGAATATACTTGATCACCGCTACACAGCAGTCAAGGATGCCTACCGTTCCATCCCACGACCTCACTTCAGAAAATCGGACCATCAGGCCGTACTCCTCCTCCGCTTACAAACAGAAACAAAGTGGGAGGTCATGGTGTCAAAAGTAGTGTCGTGTTGGACGGAGGAAACGGATGAGGTCCTCCATGACTGCTTTGAATCGGTAGACTGGTTAGTATTCAAAGACTCGGCAGCTAACCTCAATGAGTATGCCTCAGCTGTCATGGACTTTATTTGGAAATGCACGGAGGACTGTGTGTCTCGCAAGACGATCCGGGTATTCCCTTACCGGAAATCTTGGATGAATTATGAGGTCAAGTCTCTTTTAAAGGCTAGAGCTGCGGCTTTTAGGTCCGGGGATACCAGTCGCTACACGGAATCCAGGTGTGAACTCCGGAAAGCAATTAAGGGTGCCAAAACGCCATAACGAGCCAAGTTGGAAGCCCAGGCTAACCAGAGGGATGCCAGTAGACTATGGCAGGGTCTAAATGAGATCACTGGGCACAAGGAAAAGGCTGGGAATATCAATAACTGTGGCGCTTCTCTTCCTAACGAACTTAACGTATTCTACGCAAGATTCGAACAGAAGAGGAGCGTCCCGCTCCCTCCGGATGAACCGGACCTGGTGGCATCGAGATTCATCGTCACCGAGGAGGACATTAGAAGGGCTTTCCTGAAGATAAATCCAAGGAAGGCAACGGGCTTAGATGGCGTCCCAGGACGGGTTCTCCGGGCCTGTGCAAGCGAGCTAGCTGGAATGTTTGCTGACATCTTCAACTGCTTCTTGTTTCAGTCTAAGATCCCCTCATGTTTTAAGAAGGCAACGATAATCCCAGTGCCGAAGAAGAGCAAGGTGGCATGCCTGAATGACTATCGACCTGTGTCTCTGACATCAATTGCTATGAATTGCTTCCAGAGATTGGTTATGACACACATCAACCACAGCCTACCGGTCAACCTCAACGCTTTGCAATTCACCTACTGGAGCAATAGGTCAACAGCAGATGCCATCTCTCTGGCCCTACATTCCTCCTTAGAACACCTGGAGAATAAAGACACATACGTAAGGCTCCTTTTCATTGATTACAGCTCTGTTTTTAACACCATCATTCCAAATAAACTGATTCCTAAGCCCCGGAACCTGGGCCTTAGCACTCAGTTCTGCAGCTGGACCTTCAACTTCCTCACAGACAGGACCCAGGCTGTAAAAATAGGGGACAAGCTCTCCTCTACAATCACTCTGAGCACCGGTGCCCCACAAGGCTGTGTACTCAGCCCCCTGCTGTACTCACTGTACACCCATGATTGTGTAGCCAAGTTTCCATCAAACTCAATATATAAGTTTGCTGATGACACAGCAATTGCAGGCCGTATCTCGGTAATGATGAGTTTGAGTACAGAGAGGAAATTAAGAACCTGGTGGCATGGTGCGAAGACAATAACCTATTCCTCAACGTCAGCAAGACGAAGGAATTGGTTGTTGACTTCAGAAGGAGTAGCGGATTGCATGACCCAATTTACATCGGTGGTGCGCAAGTGGAACAGATCAAAAGCTTTAAGTTCGTCGGGGTCAATATCACAAATGACCTGACTTGGTCTAACCAAGCAGAGTCCACTGCCAAGAAGGCCCACCAGCGCCTTTACTTCCTGAGAAAACTAAAGAAATTTGGCCTGTCCCCTAAAACCCTCACTAATTTTTATAGATGCACTGTAGAAAGCATTCTTCTAGGGTGCATCACAACCTGGTATGGAAGTTGTCCTGTCCAAGACCGAAAGAAGTTGCAGAAGATCATGAACATGGCGCAGCACATCACACAAACCAATCTTCCGTCCTTGGACTCACCTTACACCGCACGCTGTCGGAGCAGTGCTGCCAGGATAATCAAGGACACGACCCACCCAGCCAACACACTTTTCGTCCCTCTTCCCTCCGGGAGAAGGCTCAGGAGCTTGAATACTCGTACGGCCAGATTTGGGAACAGTTTCTTTCCAACTGTGATAAGACTGCTGAACGGATCCTGACCTGGTTCTGGGCCGTACCCTCCAAATATCCGGACCTGCCTCTTGTTTTTTTGCACTACCTTATTTCCCATTTTTCTATTTTCTATTTATGATTTATAATCCAAATTTTTAATAGTTACTAATTTTAACTATTTTAAATACTTTTAATATTTAATATTTGTAATCCAGGGAGTGTGAAGCGCAGAATCAAATATCGCTGTGATGATTGTACATTCTAGTACCAATTGTTTGGCGACAATAAAGTATAAAGTATAAAGTATAAAATGATGGGGGGGGGGGAGTGTAAATAGGGTAGATAGGTCAGAGCCCCAAACTAGAGTCTAAAGTTAGAAGGGAAGGATTTAAAGGGACAGGGTTTCACACAGAGGGTGGTGGGTACATTCACAGTTTTTGCCACAGTTGGACAGATGATGGGATCGGATAGGTTTAGAGGGAGACGGGACAAATACAGGCAGATGGATGGGACTGGTGTAAGGAGCTGACTTGGTTTCTGAGCCACACAGCAGAGAAACTGGCCCTCGGCCCATCTCGTTCATGCTCACCAAGATTCCAGCGAAGCGAGGCCTGGATCTGCAGGTCAGATGTCTCTTCATGCAGGGATGGTAGCAAACTGAGCTTTGTAACAACGGATGTAAACTGAGCTTTGTAACAACGGACGTACACATTGGTGGTTTCACGGGAAGCCAGTCAAATTCAAAGTCACCACATGAGGAGGAGGGGTGTGGTGTGTGGGGACAGCGTGTCTGTACCACACAGCCATTTGAAGCTCTACACAAAAATGGCTGCCGAGTTAAGTCTAAGACAAATGAGAGACAGTGAAATGGACAGGCAAGAGACTGAAAATCTCATATCTGAACTTCACCTGAAACATCAGCCATCCCTCTACCTCCGTTGACTTCCTCCAGCAGGGTTTGACTGTCACTGAGAGACAGTGATTCCTTTCAGCCCACTTTTCCTGACTGTATCACAGGCAAATTCAGTCCTATTCTCACTCATCATTTCCCTGAAGGTTAATTTGCAGGTTGAGTCTGTGGCGAGGAAGGCAAATGCAATTTTAGCATTCATCTCAAGAGGACTAGAATATAACAGGGATGTAACATTGAAACTTTATAAAGCACTGGTGAGGCCTCACTTGTATTGTGAGCAGTTCTGGGCCTCTTATCTTAGAAAGGATGTGCTGAAACTGGAGAGGCTTCAAAGGACATTCACAAAAACAATTCCAGGATTGAATGGCTTGTCATATGAAGGGTGTTTGATGACTCTGGGCCTGTATTCACTGGAATTTAGAAGGATGAGGGGTGACCTCATTGAAATCTATCAAATGGTGAAAGGCTTTGTTCGAGTGGACGTGGAGAGGATGTTTCCTCAGGTGGGAGAGTCTAAGACCAGAGGACACAGCCTCAGAATAGAAGGGCATCCTTTTAGATGGGAGGTTTGGTGGAATTCCTTTAGCTAGAAAGTGGTGAATCTCAGGCATTCTTTGCCACAGGTGGCCGTAGAAGCCAAGTCTTTATGTATATTTAAGGCAGAGGTTGATAGATACTTGATCGGTCGGGCCATGGAGGGATAAAGTGAGAAGGCAGGAGATTGGGGCTGAGAGGAATATTGGATCAGCCATGATGAAATGGTGGAGCAGACTTGATGAGCCAACTGGCCTAATTCTGCTCCTGTATCTTAAGGTCTTATTTACTGAGGTACAGTGAAAAGCTTTGTTTGGTATGCATCCTAACAAATCATTTCATTACAACAATATACTGAGGTAGTACAAGGGAAAAGCAGTAACAAAATGCAGAATAAGGTGCTTTGAGCATTTTTCAATCTCATTGTTTTTTTTACAGAAGTAGCCAAAGACAGCTGTCGCCATGGGTGGAACAACTGTAAGCAACCTCTCAGCACAGAGCAACTGTATCGGGCAAAGCTTAGAATCCTTGCTGTTGAAAGACAGGTTTCTGCAGAGGAGGGACAGTGCAGTGCATTCACAAGGCAAGAACCTCTCCCAAAACAACATTCCCTTTCTTGACTCTGAGAGGCTACTGTGAGTCGGAGGATGTACAAATAAGGCACCACTCACCCAACCATGTCACCTCTCTGCTCAGTAGGCATGACGACAAGGCCAGCATTTTCAAAGTGAGAACAGTTAAAGACTGTGCGGTAAGACTGTTTTCAAGACCAGTCTATGAGATCAACCTTCTTTTCCCAAAGACCTAGTGAAGTGATCAGTTAACTTTTAGATTCAGTAGTTAAATTTGACATCCTACGGAATGAAAGCGAGGACAAGAGGAACTCTATCCCTGTTAAGGTGGTTTTTAAGGCATATTTATGGAGTGTTGCATATGTCTCTGACCTTGGTCAACACTGTTTTGTTAGAATAATCGCTAGGATTAGTATATTAAGGTTTGTGGCAATTCTGTATTGAATTTATTATGTACTTACAGTAAGTCTCTGCATTTTCACAGTAAAGTGATCTTATTAAAAACCCTGGAGAAGGCTCATGGTGGTGAGGAAGGCTTTGGAGCACTGCCCTTCATGAATCAGGGCATAGAGCCATAGAAACTATGGCACAGCAACAGGCCATTTGGCCCATCTAGTCTGTGCTAAACTATTATTCTGTCTAGTACCATTGACCTGTGCCTGGACCAGAGCTTCTATTCCCTTCCCATCCATGTAGCTATCTAAATTTCCCTTAATGTTGAAATCAAACCTGTATCCACCACTTTCACCCCAGCTCCTTTCACACCCTCACCACCTTCTGAGTTCAAGAAAATCTCCCTCATGTTCCCTTAAATGTTTCAGCTTTCATCCTTAACCCATGACCTCCAGTTCTAGTCTCATCCAACCTCAGTGGAAAAAGCCTATTTGCATTTACCCAATCTATACCCCTCATAATTCTGTCTCCCTCTATCAAATCTTCCCTCACCTTTCTATGTTCCAGGAAATAAAGTTCTAACCTATTCAACTTTCCCCTATAACTTACATATTCAAGTCCCAGCAACATTCTTGTAAATTTTCTCTGCACTCTTTTGACCTGATTGATATCTTTCCCGTAGGCAGGTGACTAGAACTAGACTCAATACTCTAAATTAGGCCTCACCAATATCTTATACAACTTTACCATTACATCCCAACACCTGTACTCAATACTTTGAAGGCCAATGTGCCAAAACTCTTTTTATGACCCTATCTACCTGTGACGTCACGTTCAATGAATTACCGACCTGTATTCCCAGATCCCTCTGTTCTAACAGAGTCCACAGTGTCCAATCACTCTCCATGTAAGCCCTACTCTGGTTTGTCCTCCCAAAGTGCAACACCTTGCACTTGTCTGCATCAAATTCAATCTGCCATTTTTCAGCCCATTTTTCCAGCTAGTCCAGATCCCGCTGCAAGCCGTGATAGTCCTCCTCCCTGTCCACTACACCTCAAACCTTGCTAATGTAATTTACCACATTACCACCCCGATCATTGGTATAGATGACAACCAATAACAGACCCAGCACCAATCCCTACGGCACTCCAGAAGTCACAGGCCTCCAATCTACTACCACTACACTCTCTAGCTCCTCTCGTGAAACCAATGTCTAATCCAATTTACTACCTCATCCTGAATGTCAAGTGACTGACTGTCATGTAGTACCTTGTCAAAGGCCTTGCTGAAGTCCACGCAGTCAACTTCCTTGCGAACTTTCTTGAAGAACACTTTGACATGACCTGCTATGCACAAACCCATGTTAACTATCCCTAATCAAAGCTGTCTCTCTAATAATTATATACCCAGTCCGTCAGAATACCTTCCAAGAATTTTCCCACTGCTGATATCAGGCTCGTCAGCCTAGAGTTTCCCATCTTGTTCTTAGAGCCTTTCTGAAACAACAGAACACTAGCAATCCCTTGTCACCTCACCCGTGGCTAAAGACATTTTAAATACCTCCGCCAGGGCACACCCCTCTGCTGACTGTGGATATAGCATGGGTATCCGAACAGAGTGAAGAGCTTGCGCAGGGCTTTTATAACTGACGTGGTAGTGGTGTCGGGGCAGGGGATGGCGAAGGGGAACCGCGAGTACTCGTCAATTACGTTAAGAAAGTACACATTGTGGTCAGTGGAGGGAAGGAGGCCCTTAAAGTCAACACTCAGTCGCTCAAAGGGGCGGGTGGCCTTGATGAGTGGTGCCTTTTCGGGTCGGTAGAAGTGCGGTTTGCACTCTGCGCAGACTTGGCAGTCCCTGGTCATCATCCTGATCTCCTCAAGGGAGTAAGGCAGGTTCTGGGCTTTCACGAAGTGGAAAAGCTGGGTGACCTCCGGGTGGCAAAGATCTGCATGTAGGGCATATAGCCAGTCGATCTGCGCGTTGGCGCACGCTCCCCGGGATAGGGCATCGGAGGGCTCATTGAGCTTCCCAGGCCTGTACATGATGTCATAGTTGTAGGTGAAGAGTTCGATTCTCCACCTCTGAATTTTATCGTTTTTGATTTTGCTCCGCTGCTGATTATTAAACATGAATGCGACCGAGTGCTGGTCAGTTAGCAGGGTGAACCTTTTGGCGGCAAGATAGTGCCTCCAGTGCCTTATAGCTTCCACTATGGCCTGGGCCTCTTCCTCCACCGCGGAGTGCCGAATTTCAGGGCCTTGAAGGGTACGGGAGAAGAACGCCACTGGTCTTCCTGCCTGGTTGAGGGTAGCAGCCAGCGCAAAGTTGGAGGCGTCACTCTCTACTTGGAAGGGAATGGGCTCATCCACCGCATGCATTGCTGCTTTGGCAATGTCCCCTTTTATGCGGTTGAAGGCCGCGTGGGCCTCGGCTGAGACGGGGAATGTGGTGGACTTGACCAGGGGCGGGCCTTGTCTGCATAGTTAGAGACCCATTGGGCGTAATATGAAAAGAAGCCCAGGCACCTTTTGAGGGCTCTGAGGGTATTGGGAAGAGGGAGTTCCAACAGGGGGTGCATACGGTCGGGGTCAGGGCCAATGACTCCATTCTCCATGACACACCCAAGGATAGCAAGTCGGGTGGTCCCGAATACACACTTGTCCTTATTATAGGTGAGGTTGAAAGATTTGGCCGCTTGGAGAAATTTTTGGAGGTTGTTGTCGTGATCCTGCTGGTCGTGACCGCAGATGGTGATGTTATCCAGATATGGGAACGTGGCCTTCAGTTGGCACTGGTCCACCATCCGGTCCATTGCCCTCTGGAAGACAGATACACCATTCGTGACACCAAAGGGGACGCGCAGGAATTGATAAAGCCTGCCATCTGCCTCTAAGGCAGTGTAAGCGCGGTCCTCCCGGCGGATGGGGAGCTGATGGTAAGCGGTCTATGGTCGAGTACACCTTGTACTGTGCTATCTGATTGACCATATCCGCGATGCGGGGTAGAGGGTACGCGTCGAGCTGCGTGAACCTATTGATGGTCTGGCTATAGTCCACGACCATCCTATTCTTCTCCCCGTTCCGAACAACGACCACCTGCGCCCTCCAAGGACTTGTGCTTGCCTCAATGACCCCCTCCCTGAGCAGCCGCTGCACCTCCGATTTAATGAAAGCTCTGTCCCCCGCGCTGTACCTCCTGCTTTTAGTTGCCACAGGTTTACAGTCGGGGGTCAGGTTGGTGAACAGCGGTGGGGGAGGGATCCTGAGGGTGGAGAGGCCGCAAGTGGTGTCGGTCGTGTGGCAGTTGGCATGATGTTGGGTGGGATGTGCGGGTCGGTGTGTGGTCAGTAGCGGGGTATGTGACATATCTCTACAAAATGGGATTTATGACAGAAATTGGTGGGAAGGGCCCATCATACTTCATTGTCACGCTTCTCAGGTGGCTCTGGAAGTCGAGCCCCAATAGCACAGGGGCACACAGTTGAGGCATGACCAGTAATGTAAAGTCCTGATATTCTGTGCCCTGTACCACTAGCGTCGCTACACAACCCCCCCGGGTGTCTGTTGTATGCGACCCGGAAGCCATGGTGACCCTCTGACTTACTGGCTGTATCGTGAATCCGCAATGCTGCACCGTGTCCGAGTAGATAAAACTCTCTGTGCTGCCCGTGTCAAACAGGCAGCTTGTCCTGCGCCCCTCCACCAGGATGTCCATCATTGACCTTGCGAGCTGGTGGGGAGCGCTTTGGTCGAGGGTCATGGAGGTCAGAGTTAAGTCACTGTCTTGGTCTGGTGCAGTGGGGTGCCTCGTGAACACCCATGGGTCGTAGGCGGTACGAAGTGGCGCCGACCAAGATGGCCGCCCCCATGTCTCGCACATCGTGGCGGCGTGCAGGCAAGATGGCTATCCCCATGCCTCTCACAAGGCGCTGCTCGATCCCACTCGCGGTTTGGACTTACAGACCTTGGCGAAGTGGCCCTTCTTTCCACAGCTGGAGCAGGTAGCTTCTCGGACCGGGCAGCGTTTCCAGGGGTGATTCTCGAGTCCGCAGAAGTAACACTTCACGGACTTGTGACTGGCAGCAGCCGTGGTCGATTCGCCGGCGGGTTGCAGGGTCTGTGGCATCTACGAGGCCGTCGGGAGATCGCATGCCTGGTGAGCCTCAGAGTTGTGCAGAGCGACCTCCAGCATGTCGGCCAGCTCAATGGCTGAACGTAAGGTAAGATTGGCGTGTTCCAGCAGCCGCTGGTGCACATACACTGACCTGGTCCCCGTGATGAAGGCGTCTCTCACTAGGAGCTCCGCATGTTGTTCAGCCGTCAGCCCCTGGCAATCGCAGGGCCGCACGAGTGTCTGTAGGGCCCGGACGAACTCAGCGCTCGACTCTCCGGGCCGCTGCTGCCGCGTTGCTAAGCGATATCGTGCATAGACAGTGCTTACCGGCCACAGGTATTGTCTTCTGAGGGCGCTTATTGTGCCGTCGTAGCTCGGCTGGTCTCTGATCATTGAGTAGACCCGTGGACTGACCCTGGAGAGGAGAACTCTGCGCCTCGCGGCGGACTCGGTCACTTCAATCTCCTCCAGGTATGATTCGAAGCAGGCCAGCCAGAGTTCGAAAGCGTTTCCGGCTTCAGGTGTTTGCGGGTCGAGGTCTCAGGATGTGTTCCATGCTTTAAAATTACTGTTAATAAAATCGATGAACTATCAATTACTCCAAAAGACTGGAAGAAGAGTAAATACCGAAAGGCTTTTATTAACAGTAAATGGGTCTCGTCCCTGCTGAGTATCCGCCCTGGACTGAGAGAGGGAGCAGTGGCACAATCGCCTTTATTCAGGGCTCTGTGGGAGGAGCCACAGGGGCAGTCAGCAGAGGGGCGTGTCCAGGCAGGTAACCCAGTTACAACCTATACACATGGTTTACCACAAGCTGAAAAGGTTCCAGAGGAGATTTACAAGGGGGTTGCCAGGACCTGAAGGAAAGTCCCTAGGGAAAGGCTGGGCTGGCTAGGACCCCATTCCTTGGAATGCAAAAGACTGACAGATTATAATCGAGAGATGTTGGCAAACGGGAGGAAAAGGAGAAGAGCCTTGACAGGCATGTTGGGTGAAAGGTGTACTTCCAGGCTGTACGATTCTACAAGCCAGCTGGCTCAGTTGGAAAAAAATAACTTGGAATGAAGGAGGAAGAAGAATAAAATTACCAAGCAACACAGACAAAACACTGGTAGAACTCAGCAGGCTGGGCAGCATCTGTGGAAAAGAGTACAGTCGAGGTCTCGAGCTGAATCCAGCATTTTGTGTGTGTTGCTTGGATTTTCAGCATCTGCAGATTTTCTCTTGTTTGTAATAAAATTATCACTTGGTTGCAAAGGAAGAAGAATGAATCGGATTGTACATCTCACCCTCTGGAAGGTTACCCGATCCAACACTTGCTATTACATGTAAACTTATTGCATTTCTTTGACTTGATGCTCTTCCTGTGTGCATCGTGCTGCAAGACTGGCCTTCGATTTTATCTACTGCGTACCTAGAGACAACTAGTACCTGACCCACGTCAGAAACACCAGCTGGAGTCTGAGATTATTTCTGTAAAGTCTGGGGTTGACAGAAGCTGATGTCTGCGAGGTGGAGGAAGAGGCCTTTCATTAACCTGGAGACAAAACTCCTGGCACTCTCCATTTATCACACACTGCCATAAAGAGTCTTTTAAAACTATGAGGCTGAGTGGATGGAGTTGGCTGACTTGGTGGGGGTGGGTGGGGAATGGGCGGATTTGAATGTGGCTTCCTGAGGGGTTTGTTTCCTTGCGTCACAACTCTGTAACTCAGGGGTTCCCAACCGTTTTCGCACCACGGACCGGTTTAACATTGACAATGTTCTTGCGGACCGGCTGACCGACGCGGGCAGGGGTACGGTTGCCAACTTTCTCACTTGTGTTTACCCCGAGAAAGACTACCATGACGATGAAGCCTTGTGCGGGCACCAGTGCACGCATGCGTGTATGTGCCGATTTTTTCCTACAAATCAGTTTTGGTGATTCTGCTCAGTGAAACTACACTGTACATACATTATTTCTACTTTATATAGGCTGTGTATTTATCATATCATTCCTGCTTTTACTATATGTTACTGTTATTTTAGGTTTTATGTGTTATTTGGTCTGATTTGATAGGTTATTTTTTGGGTCTGGGAATGCTCAAAAATTTTTCCCATATAAATTAATAGTAATTTCTTCTTCGCTTTAGTCCATTTTGGCATGAAAGTTTTCATAGGAATGCTCTACCTTAACGGGGGAAATACAGGACAAGGGTGGTCCCCTATGGGACAAATCAATTTAGCCCAATATACGGGATGTCCCAGCTAATACGTGACAGTTGGCAACCCTAGTGGGGGGGGGGTGGTGTTAATCAGGACCGGAATATAGGTGATAAGTCAACTATAAGTCACTTATAAGTGGCTAATACTAAATAATGTGAATTTAATATTAAACCCAGAGCGCATATTTTCCTTGCAGAAATAAATTATATATTATTATATTTGTTATATTATAAATAAACCTGATTCTGTTAAATAAAAAAGTGAAAGTTAGAGATTGAAACAAAATGTACATAAACGGTAGCATGTATTTAGAATGGAAACAGTGGTTTACTGATGAGGGTAGTGGATAGAGGTATGTGGGCAGAAGAGGGTTTGAATAGAATGGTTGATCACATTGATTGCCTGGTGGACATTTTTGTTTTAATGGTCCTATTTCTGATCGTGTCCAAGATATCCTGAAGTGGGAGGGTGAGGAGCCAGAGGTCGTGGTACATATAGGTACCAATGACATAGGTAGGAAAAAGGAAGAGGTCCTGAAAGGAGAATATAGGGAGCTAGGAAGGGAGTTGAGAAAAAGGACCGCAAAGGTAGTAATCTCGGGATTACTGCCTGTGCCACGCGACAGTGAGAGTAGGAATGCGATGAGGTGGAGGATAAATGCGTGGCTGAGGGATTGGAGCAGGGGACAGGGATTCAAGTTTTTGGATCATTAGGACCTCTTTTGGCGCAGGCGTGACCTATACAAAAAGGACGGGTTACACTTGAATCCTAGGGGGACCAATATCCTGGCAGGGAGATTAGCGAGGGCTACTGAGGTGACTTTAAACTAGAAAGGTTGGGGGGTGGGAATCAAATTAAAGAGGCTAGGCGTGAGGAGGTTAGTTCACAACAGGGGGATGGGAACCAGTGCAGAGAGGCAGAGGGGTGTAAAGTGAGGGTAGAAACAAAAAGTACTAAGGAGAAAAGTAAAAGTGGCAGGCCGACAAATCCAGGGCAAGCATTAAAGAGGGCCACTTTTCAGCATAATTGTAAAAGGACTAGGAGTGTTGTAAAAGCGAGCCTGAAGGCTTTGTGTGTCAATGCAAGGAGCATTCGTAATAAGGTGGATGAATTGAAAGTGCAGATTGTTATTAATGATTATGATATAGTTGGGATCACAGAGACATGGCTCCAGGGTGACCAGGGATGGGAGCTCAACGTTCAGGGATATTCAATATTCAGGAGGGATAGACATGAAGGAAGGGGAGGTGGGGTGGCGTTGCTGGTTAAAGAAGAGATTAACGCAATAGAAAGGAAGGACATAAGCCGGGAAGATGTGGAATCGATATGGGTAGAGCTGCGTAACACTAAGGGGCAGAAGACGCTGGTGGGAGTTGTGTACAGGCCACCTAACAGTAGTAGTGAGGTTGGAGATGGTATTAAACAGGAAATTAGAAATGTGTGCAATAAAGGAACAGCAGTTATAATGGGTGACTTCAATCTACATGTAGATTGGGTGAACCAAATTGGTAAAGGTGCTGAGGAAGAGGATTTCTTGGAATGTATGCGGGATGGTTTTTTGAACCAACATGTCGAGGAACCAACTAGAGAGCAGGCTATTCTGGACTGGGTTTTGAGCAATGAGGAAGGGTTAATTAGTGATCTTGTCGTGAGAGGCCCCTTGGGTAAGAGTGACCATAATATGGTGGAATTCTTCATTAAGATGGAGAGTGACATAGTTAATTCAGAAACAAAGGTTCTGAACTTAAAGAGGGGTAACTTTGAAGGTATGAGACGTGAATTAGCTAAGATAGACTGGCAAATGACACTTAAAGGATTGATGGTGGATATGCAATGGCAAGCATTTAAAGGTTGCATGGATGAACTACAACAATTGTTCATCCCAGTTTGGCAAAAGAATAAATCAAGGAAGGTAGTGCACCCATGGCTGACAAGAGAAATTAGGGATAGTATCAATTCCAAAGAAGCAGCATACAAATTAGCCAGAGAAAGTGGCTAACCTGAGGACTGGGAGAAATTCAGAGTTCAGCAGAGGAGGACAAAGGGCTTAATTAGGAAGGGAAAAAAAGATTATGAGAGAAAACTGGCAGGAAACATAAAAACAGACTGTAAAAGTTTTTATAGATATGTAAAAAGGAAAAGACTGGTAAAGACAAATGTAGGTCCCCTGCAGACAGAAACAGGTGAATTGGTTATGGGGAGCAAGGACATGGCAGACCAATTGAATAATTACTTTGGTTCTGTCTTCACTAAGGAGGACATAAATAATCTTCCAGAAATAGTAGGGGACAGAGGGTCCAGTGAGATGGAGGAACTGAGCGAAATACATGTTAGTAGGGAAGTGGTGTTAGGTAAATTGAACGGATTGAAGGCAGATAAATCCCCAGGGCCAGATGGTCTGCATCCCAGGGTGCTTAAGGAAGTAGCCCAAGAAATAGTGGATGCATTAGTGATAATTTTTCAAAACGCGTTAGATTCTGGACTAGTTCCTGAGGATTGGAGGGTGGCTAATGTAACTCCACTTTTTAAAAAAGGAGGGAGAGAGAAACTGGGGAATTATAGACCGGTTAGCCTAACGTCGGTGGTGGGGAAACTGCTGGAGTCAGTTATCAAGGATGTGATAACAGCACATTTGGAAAGCGGTGAAATGATCGGACAAAGTCAGCATGGATTTGTGAAAGGAAAATCATGTCTGACAAATCTCATAGAATTTTTTGAGGATGTAACTAGTAGAGTGGATAGGGGAGAACCAGTGGATGTGGTATATTTGGATTTTCAGAAGGCTTTTGACAAGGTCCCACACAGGAGATTAGTGTGTAAACTTAAAGCACACGGTATTGCGGGTAAGGTATTGGTGTGGGTAGAGAGTTGGTTAGCAGACAGGAAGCAAAGAGTGGGAATAAACGAGACCTTTTCAGAATGGCAGGCGGTGACTAGTGGGGTACCGCAAGGCTCAGTGCTGGGACCTCAGTTGTTTACAATATATATTAATGACTTGGATGAGGGAATTAAATGCAGCATCTCCAAGTTTGCGGATGACACGAAGCTGGGTGGCAGTGTTAGCTGTGAAGAGGATGCTAAGAGGATGCAGGGTGACTTGGATAGGTTGGGTGAGTGGGAAAATTCATGGCAGATGCAATTTAATGTGGATAAATGTGAAGTTATCCACTTTGGTGGCAAAAATAGGAAAACAGATTATTATCTGAATGGTGGCCAATTAGGAAAAGGGGAGGTGCAACGAGACCTGGGTGTCATTATACACCAGTCATTGAAAGTGGGCATGCAGGTACAGCAGGCGGTGAAAAAGGCGAATGGTATGCTGGCATTTATAGCGAGAGGATTCGAGTACAGGAGCAGGGACGTACTACTGTAGTTGTACAAGGCCTTGGTGAGACCACACCTGGAGTATTGTGTGCAGTTTTGGTCCCCTAATCTGAGGAAAGACATCCTTGCCATAGAGGGAGTACAAAGAAGGTTCACCAGATTGATTCCTGGGATGGCAGGACTTTCATATGAAGAAAGACTGGATGAACTGGGCTTGTACTCGTTGGAATTTAGAAGATTGAGGGGGGATCTGATTGAAACATATAAGATCCTAAAGGGATTGGACAGGCTAGATGCAGGAAGATTGTTCCCGATGTTGGGGAAGTCCAGAACGAGGGGCCACAGTTTGAGGATACAGGGGAAGCCTTTTAGGACTGAGATTAGGAAAAACTTCTTCACACAGAGAGTGGTGAATCTGTGGAATTCTCTGCCACAGGAAACAGTTGAGGCCAGTTCATTGGCTATATTTAAGAGGGAGTTAGATATGGCCCTTGTGGCTACGGGGGTCAGGGGGTATGGAGGGAAGGCTGGGGCGGGGTTCTGAGTTGGATGATCAGCCATGATCATAATAAATGGCGGTGCAGGCTCGAAGGGCCAAATGGCCTACTCCTGCACCTATTTTCTATGTATATTTCTATTGAGCTTTCACACTTTACTCAAGAGCTTCCTCTGCACTGGCTGGGCTGAGCTGGGGCTGGGGCTGGGGCTGGGGCTGGGCTGGGGTTGGACTGGGCTGGGTTGGGGTTGGGTTGGGGTTGGGTTGGGGTTGGGCTGGGGCTGGGGCTGGGCTGGGCTGGGCTGGGGCAGGGCTGAGGTTGGACTGGGCTGGGCTGGGGTTGGGTTGGGGTGGGGTTGGGTTGGGGTTGGGCTGGGGCTGGGTCTGGGCTGGGCTGGGGCTGGGCTGGGGTTGGACTGGGCTGGGTTGGGGTTGGGTTGGGGTTGGGCTGGGGCTGGGGTTGGGCTGGGGCTGGGGCTGGGCTGGGGTTGGACTGGGCTGGGCTGGGGCTGGGCTGGGGTTGGACTGGGCTGGGCTGGGGCTGGGGCTGGGGCTGGGCTGGGGCTGGGCTGGGCTGGGGTTGGACTGGGCTGGGCTGGGGCTGGGTTGGGGTTGGGCTGGGCTGGGGCTGGGGCTGGGCTGGGGTTGGACTGGGCTGGGTTGGGGTTGGGTTGGGGATGGGTTGGGGTTGGTCTGGGGCTGGGGCTGGGCTGGGTTGGGGTTGGGCTGGGCTGGGGCTGGGGCTGAGCTGGGGCTGGGCTGGGGCTGAGCTGGGGCTGGGCTGGGCTGGGCTGGGGCTGGGCTCGGGTTGGGCTGGGGCTGGGTTCGGGTTGGGCTGGGGCTGGGGCTGGGGTTGGGCTGGGGCTGGGTTGGGGTTGGGCTGGGCTGGGTTGGGGTTGGGCTGGGCTGGGGCTGGGGCTGAGCTGGGGCTGGGCTGGGGCTGGGCTGGGGCTGGGCTCGGGTTGGGCTGGGGCTGGGTTCGGGTTGGGCTGGGGCTGGGGCTGGGGTTGGGCTGGGGCTGGGTTGGGGTTGGGCTGGGCTGGGTTGGGGTTGGGCTGGGCTGGGGCTGGGGCTGGGCTGGGGTTGGACTGGGCTGGGTTGGGGTTGGGTTGGGGATGGGTTGGGGTTGGTCTGGGGCTGGGGCTGGGCTGGGGCTGGGCTGGGGCTGGGCTGGGGCTGGGCTCGGGTTGGGCTGGGGCTGGGTTGGGGTTGGGCTGGGGCTGGGGCTGGGGTTGGGCTGGGGCTGGGTTGGGGTTGGGCTGGGCTGGGCTGGGGTTGGGCTGGGCTGGGGTTGGAGTCGGGGTGGGGTTGGAGTCGGGCTGGGGTTGGGCTGGGCTGGGGTTGGAGTCGGGGTGGGGTTGGAGTCGGGCTGGGGTTGGAGTCGGGGTGGGGTTGGAGTCGGGGTGGGGTTGGAGTCGGGGTGGGGGGTAAGGTTAGCAGAATACAGCAGTGTTTGCAGTGCTCCTTCACAGCTGGGAAGCATCGTCTTCCTTTGAAGGTGGTGGTAGAAAGATATTTATGCTCCCCCTGCTTGCCCGTAAACACACCCAGGCTCTCAACGACAATTATTGCTGTACAAAATGCTCCAAAGTTAAACTAGGTCACCACAACAACCCCGTAAGCAAAGGTCTGTATAATTTATAAGATGGCACAGAAGATCTTAAGGCGTGGATGCGGTATCCAGGGAGGGGTGAAAAGGCACATCATACTCATTCTGGGCAGCTCATTCACTTCTGGTCCCCACTGGAAATTCAGCTCTCAACTGTGGATCAAAGTAGCAGTTCGCACGTGACAGCGGCCACGTCCTGAAGCACCACTTCGACAGTCAGGAGAAACCAGCTGAGGGTAGCCATGGGCGTCAGTGAGACAAGGAAAACCCGTCCTGGCAGGTAGGTCTCACACCCCAGTGAGGCAGGGATTACCTGTCCTGGCAGGTGGGTCTCACACTCCAGTGAGACAGGGATTACCTGTCCTGGCAGGTGGGCTTCAATCACACCCCTGTGAGACAGGGATTACCTGTCCTGGCAGGTGGGTCTCACACTCCAGTGAGACAGGGATTACATGTCCTGGCAGGTGGGCTTCAATCACACCCCTGTGAGACAGGGATTACCTGTCCTGGCAGGTGGGCCTCAATCAAAACTCAGTGAGACAGGGATAACGTGGCCTGGCAGTTGGGCCTCAATCACACCCCCGTCAGACAGGGATTACCTGTCCTGGCAGGTGGGTCTCAATCACACCCCAGTGAGACAGGGATTACCTGTCCTGCAGGTGGGTCTTAATCACACCCTAGTGTGACAGGGATTACCTGTCCTGGCAGGTGGGCCTCAATCAAAACTCAGTAAAACAGGAATTACCTGACCTGGCAGTTGGGCATCAATCACACCCCTGTGAGACAGGGATTACCTGTCCTGGCAGGTGGGTCTCAATAACTGCCCAGTGAGACAGGGATTACCTGTCCAGGCAGGTGGGCCTCAACACTCTTGTGAGACAGGGATTATCTGTCCTGGCAGGTGGGTGTCTCACCCCAGTGAGACAGGGATTACCTGTCCTGGCCAGTGGGCCTCAATCACACCCCAGTGAGACAGGGATTACCTGTCCTGGCAGGTGGGTCTCAGTCATACCCCAGTAAAACAGGGATTACCTGTCCTGGCAGGTGCGCTTCAATCACACCCCAGTGAGACAGCGAATACCTGTCCTGGCAGGTGGGTCTCACACACCAGTGAGACTGGGATTACTTGTCCTGGCAGGTGGGTCTCACACTTCTGTGAGGCAGGGATTACCTGTCCTGGCAGGTGGGCTTCAATTATACCCCCGTGAGACAGGGATTACCTGTCCTGGCCAGTGGGCCGCACACTCCAGTGAGACAGGGATCATCAGTCCTGGCAGGTGGACATCAATCGTACCCCAGTGAGTCAGAGATTACCTATCCTGGCAGGTAAATCTCAGTCATTCCCCAGTGGTACAGGGATTACCTGTCCTGGCAGTTGGGTCTCAATCACACCCCAGTGAGACAGGGATTACCTGTCCTCGCAGGTGGGCTTCTAACCGCAGTGAGGCAGGTTTTACCTGTCCTGCTAGATGGGTCTCAATCACTCCCATGTGAGACAACGATTACCTGTCCTGGCAGGTGGGCCTCAATCACACCAGAGAGACAGGGATTACCTGTCCTGCCAGGTGGGCCTCAATCACACCAGAGAGACAGGGATTACCTGTCCTGGCCGTTGGGAATCAATCGTACCCCAGTGAGACAGGGATTACCTGTCCTGGCAGATGGGTCTCACACTCCAGTGAGACAGGGATTAACTGTCCTGGCAGGTGGGCCTCAATTATAACCCAGTGAGACAGGGATTACCTGTCCTGGCCAGTGGGCCGCACACCCAAGTGAGAGAGGGATCATCTGCCCTGGCAGGTGGGCATCAATCGTACCCCAGTGAGACAGGATTACCTGTCCTGGCAGGTGGGTCTCAATCACACCCCAATGCGACAGGGATTATCTGTCCTGGCGGGTGGGTCTCACACTCCAGTGAGACAGGGATTACCTGTCCTGGCAGGTGGGCCTCAGTCACACCCCAGTGAGACAGGGATTACCTGTCCTGGCAGGTGGGCCTCAATTATACCCCAGTGAGACTGGGATCATCTGTCCTGGCCGCTGGGCATCAATCGTACCCCAGTGAGACAGGGATTACTTGTCCTGGCAGGTGGGTCTCAGTCATACCCCAGTAAAACAGGGATTACCTGTCCTGGCAGGTGGGCTTCAATCACACCCCTGTGAGACATGGATTACCTGTCCTGGCAGGTGGGTCTCAATAACTCCCCAGTTAGACAGGGATTACCTGTTCTGGCAGGTGGGTCTCACACCCCAGGGACACATGGATTACCTGTCCTGGCAGGTGGGTCTCAATCACTCCCCAGTGGGACAGGGATTACCTGTCCAGGCAGGTGTGTGTCTCACCCCAGTGAGACAGGGATTACCTGTCCTGGCAGGTGGGCCTCAGTCACACCCCAGTGAGACAGGGATTACCTGTCCTGGCAGGTGGGCCTCAATTATACCCCAGTGAGACTGGGATCATCTGTCCTGGCCGCTGGGCATCAATCGTACCCCAGTGAGACAGGGATTATCTGTCCTGGCAGGTGGGTCTCAGTCATACCCCAGTAAAACAGGGATTACCTGTCCTGGCAGGTGGGCCTCAATCACACCCCTGTGAGACATGGATTACCTGTCCTGGCAGGTGGGTCTCAATAACTCCCCAGTTAGACAGGGATTACCTGTTCTGACAGGTGGGTCTCACACCCCAGGGACACATGGATTACCTGTCCTGGCAGGTGGGTCTCAATCACTCCCCAGTGGGACAGGGATTACCTGTCCAGGCAGGTGTGTGTCTCACCCCAGTGAGACAGGGATTACCTGTCCTGACCAGTGGGCCTCCATAACATCCCAGTGAGACAGGGATCATCTGTCCTGGCAGTTGGGCATCAATCGTACCCCAGTCAGACAGGGATTACCTGTCCTGGCAGGTGCACTTCAATCACACTCCAGTGTGACAGGGATTACCTGTTGGCCAGTGGGCCGCACACCCCAGTGAGAGAGGGATCATCTGTCCTGGCAGGTGGGCATCAATCGCACCCCAGCGAGACAGAGATTACCTGTCCTGGCAGGTGGGTCTCAGTCATACCCCAGTGAGACAGGGATTACCGATCCAGGCAGGTGGGTCTCAATCACACCCCAATGAGACAGGGATTATCTGTCCTGGCGGGTGGGTCTCACACTCCAGTGAGACAGGGATTACCTGTCCTCGCCAGTGGGCCGCACACCCCAGTGAGAGAGGGATCATCTGTCGTAGCAGGTGGGCATCAATCGTACCACAGTGAGACAGGAATTACCTGTCCTGGCAGGTGGATCTCAATCACACCCCAATGAGACAGGGATTATCTGTCCTGGCGGGTGGGTCTCACACTCCAGTGAGACAAGGATTACCTGACCTGGCAGTTGGGCCTCAATCATACCCCTGTGAGGCAGGGATTACCTGTCCTGGCAGGTGGGCCTCAATTATACCCCAGTGAGACTGGGATCATCTGTCCTGGCCGCTGGGCATCAATCATACCCCAGTGAGACAGGGATTACCTGTCCTGGCAGGTGGGTCTCAGTCATACCCCAGTAAAACAGGGATTACCTGTCCTGGCAGGTGCACTTCAATCACACCCCAGTGAGACAGCGAATACCTGTCCTGGCAGGTGGGTCTCACACACCAGTGAGACTGGGATTACTTGTCCTGGCAGGTGGGTCTCACACTTCTGTGAGGCAGGGATTACCTGTCCTGGCAGGTGGGCTTCAATTATACCCCCGTGAGACAGGGATTACCTGTCCTGGCCAGTGGGCCGCACACTCCAGTGAGACAGGGATCATCAGTCCTGGCAGGTGGACATCAATCGTACCCCAGTGAGTCAGAGATTACCTATCCTGGCAGGTAAATCTCAGTCATTCCCCAGTGGTACAGGGATTACCTGTCCTGGCAGGTGGGCCTCACACTCCTTTGAGACAGGGATTACCTGTCCTGGCAGGTGGGTGTCTCACCCCAGTGAGAGAGGGATTACCTGTCCTGGCAGGTGGGTCTCAATCACACCCCAGTCAGACAGGGATTACCTGTCATGCAGGTGGGTTTCAATCACACTCCAGTGTGACAGGGATTACCTGTCCTGGCAACTGGGTCTCACACTCCAGTGAGACAGGGATTACCTGTCCTGGCAGGTGGGCCTCAATCACACCTCAGTGAGAGAGCGACTACCTGTCCTGGCAGGTGGGCCTCAATCACACCACCGTGAGACAGGGATTACCTGTCCTGGCAGGTGGGTCTCAATAACTCCCCAGTTAGTCAGGGATTACCTGTCCTGGCAGGTGGGCCTCACACCCGAGTGAGACAGAGATTACCTATCCTGGCAGGTGAGCCTCAATTATACCCCAGTGAGACAGGGATTACCTGTCCAGGCCAGTGGGCCACACACCCAGTGAGACAGGGATCACCTGTCCTGGCAGGTGGGTCTGAGACGTACACCAGTAAAACAGGGATTACCTGTCCTGGCAGGTGTGCCTCAATCACACCCCAGTGAGACAGCGAATACCTGTCCTGGCAGGTGGGTCTCACACTCCAGTGAAGCAGGGATTACCTGACCTGGGAGGTGGGCCTCAATTATACCCCAGTGAGACAGGGATTACCTGCCCTGGCAGGTGGGTTTGAATCACACCCCAATGAGACAGGGATTATCTGTCCTGGCGGGTGGGTCTCACACTCCAGTGAGACAGGGATTACCTGTCCTGGCAGGTGGGCCTCACACCCGAGTGAGACAGGGATTACCTATCCTGGCAGGTGAGCCTCAATTATACCCCAGTGAGACAGGGATTACCTGTCCAGGCCTGTGGGCCGCACACCCAGTGAGACAGGGATCATCTGTCCTGGCCGGTGGGTCAGAGACGTACACCTGTAAAACAGGGATTACCTGTACTGGGAGGTGGGCCTCAATTATACCCCAGTGAGACAGGGATTACCTGTCCTGGCAGGTGGGTCTGAATCATACCCCAATGAGACAGGGATTATCTGTCCTGGCGGTTGGGTCTCACACCCCAGTGAGACAGGGATTACCTGTCCTGGCAGGTGGGCCTCAATTACACCCCAGTGAGACAGGGATTAACCTGTCCTGCAGGTGGGTCTTAATCACACTCCAGTGTGACAGGGATTACCTGTCCTGGCAGGTGGGCCTCAATCACACCTCAGTGAGACAGGGATTACCCGTCCTGGCAGGTGGGCTTCAATCACACCCCTGTGAGACAGGGATTACCTGTCCTGGCAGTTGGGTCTCAATAACTCCCCCGTGAGACAGGGATTACCTGTCCTGGCAGGTGGGTCTCAATCATTCCCCAGTGGGACAGGGATTACCTGTCCTGCCAGGTGGGCCTCACACCCCAGTGGGACACGGATTACCTGTCCTGGCAGGTGGGCCTCACACCGCAGTAAGACAGGGATAATCTGTCCTGGCCGTTGGGCATCAATCGTACCCCAGTGAGACAGGGATTACCTGTCCTGGCAGGTGGGTCTCAATCACACCCCAGTGAGACAGCAAATACCTGTCCTGGCAGGTGTGTCTCACACTCCAGTGAGACAAGGATTACCTGTCCTGGCAGGTGTGTCTCACACTCCAGTGAGACAGGGATTACCTGTCTTGGCAGGCGGGTCTCACACTTCAGTGAGGCAGGGATTACCTGTCCTGGCAGGTGGGCCTCAATTATACCCCAGTAAAACAGGGATTACCTGTCCTGGCCAGTGGGCCACACACCCCTGTGAGAGAGGGATCATCTGTACTGGCAGGTAGGCATCAATCGTACCCCAGTGAGACAGGGATTACCTGTCCTGGCAGGTGGGTCTCAATCACACCCCAATGAGACAGGGATTATCTGTCCCGGGGGGGTGGGTCTCACAGCCCAGTGAGACAGGGATTACCTGTCCTGGCAGGTGGGTGTGTCACCCCAGTGAGGGAGGGATTACCTGTCCTGGCAGGTGGGTCTCATCACACCCCAGTGAGACAGGGATTACTTGTTCTGGCAGGTGGGCCTCAATCACACCCCAGTGAGACAGTGATTACCTGTCCTGGCAGTTGGATATCATTCACACTCCAGTGAGACAGGGTTTACCAGTCCTCGCAGGTGGGCTTCTAACCGCCGTGAGACAGGTTTTACCTGTCCTGCTAGATGGGTCTCAATCACTCCCATGTGAGACAGGGATTACCTGTTTTGGCAGGTGGGTCTCCGTCACTGCCCAGTGAGACAGGGATAACCTGTCCTGGCAGGTGGGGTTCACACCCCAGTGAGACTGGGATTACCTGTTCTGGCCAGTGGGCCGCACACCCCAGTGAGACAGGGATCATCTGTCCTGGCAGGTGGGCATCAATCGTACCCCAGTGAGACAGAGATTATCTGTCTTGGCGGGTGGGTCTCACACCAGAGTGAGACAGAGATTACCTATCCTGGCAGGTGAGCCTCAATTATACCCCAGTGAGACAGGGATTACCTGTCCAGGCCAGTGGGCCACACACCCAGTGAGACAGGGATCACCTGTCCTGGCAGGTGGGTCTGAGACGTACACCAGTAAAACAGGGATTACCTGTTGTGGCAGGTGGGTCCCACACCCCAGTGAGACAGGGATTACCTGTCCTGCAGGTGGGTCTTAATCACACTCCCGTGTGACAGGGAATACCTGTCCTGGCAGGTGGGTCTCACACTCCAGTGAGACAGGGATTACTTGTCGTGGCAGGTTGGCATCAATCACACCTCAGTGAGAGAGCCATTACCTGTCCTGGCAGGTGGGCCTCAATCACACCCCTGTGAGACAGGGATTACCTGTCCTGGCAGGTGGGTCTCAATCATTCCCCAGTGAGACAGGGATAATCTGTCCTGGCCGTTGGGCATCAATCGTATCCCAGTGAGACAGGGATTACCTGTCCTGGCAGGTGGGTCTCAGTCATACCCTAGTAAAACAGGGATTTCCTGTCCTGGCAGGTGGGTGTCTCACCCCAGCGAGAGAGGGATTACCTGTACTGGCAGGTGGGTCTCAATCACACCCCAGTGAGACAGTGAATACCTGTCCTGGCAGGTGGGTCTCACACTCTAGTGAGACAGGGATTACCTGGCTTGGCAGGCGGGTCTCACACTTCAGTGAGGCAGGGATTACCTTTCCTTGCAGGTGGGCCTCAATTATACCCCAGTAAAACAGGGATTACCTGTCCTGGCAGGTGGGCCTCAATCACACCCCAGTGAGACAGGGATTACCTGTCCTGGCAGGTGGGCCTCAATCACACCCCAGTGAGACAGGGATTACCTATCCTGGCAGGTGGGTCTCAATCACATCCCAGTGGGACAGGGATTACCTGTCCTGGCAGGTGGGACTCAATAACTCCCCAGTGAGACAGGGATTACCTGTCCTGGTAGGTAGGCCTTAATCACTGCCCAGGAAAACAGGGATTACCTGTCCTGTATGTGTGTTCACACCCCAGTGAGACAGGGATTACCTGGCAGGTGGGTCTTAATCACACCCCAGTGTGACAGGGATTACCTGTCCTGGCAGGTGGGTCTTAATCACACCCCAGTGTGACAGGGATTACCTGCCCTGGCAGGTGGGTCTCAATCACATCCCAGTGGGACAGGGATTACCTGTCCTGGCAGGTGGGACTCAATAACTCCCCAGTGAGACAGGGATTACCTGTCCTGGTAGGTAGGCCTTAATCACTGCCCAGGAAAACAGGGATTACCTGTCCTGTATGTGTGTTCACACCCCAGTGAGACAGGGATTACCTGGCAGGTGGGTCTTAATCACACCCCAGTGTGACAGGGATTACCTGTCCTGGCAGGTGGGTCTTAATCACACCCCAGTGTGACAGGGATTACCTGCCCTGGCAGGTGGGTCTCAATAACTCCCCAGTTAGACAGGGATTACCTGTCCTTGCAGGTGGGTCTCAATTATTCCCCAGTGGGACAGCGATTACCTGTTCTGACAGGTGGGTCTCACACCCCATTGTGACAGGAATTACCTATCCTGGCAGGTGGGTGTCTCACCCCAGTGAGACAAGGATTACCCGTCCTGGCCAGTGGGCCTCAATCACACCCCAGCGAGACAGGGATTACCTGTCCTCGCAGGTGGGTTTCTAACCACCGTGAGACAGGTTTTACCTGTCCTGCTAGATGGGTCTCAATCATTCCCATGTGAGACAGGGATTACCTGTCCTGACAGGTGGGTGTCAGTCACTGCCCAGTGAGACAGGGATTACCTGTCCTGGCCAGAGGGCCGCATACCCATTGAGACAGGGATCATCTGTCCTGGCAGGTGGGCATCAATCGTACCCCAGTGAGACAGAGATTACCTGTCCTGGCAGGTGGCTCTCAGTCATACCCCCGTGAGACAGGGATTACCTGTCCTGGCAGGTGGGTCTCAATCACACCCCAATGAGATAGGGATTATCTGTCCTGGCGGGTGGGTCTCACACCCCAGTGAGACAGGGATTACCTGTCCTGGCCAGTGGCCTCAATCACACCCCAGTGAGACAGGGATTACCTGTCCTGGCCAGTGGCCTCAATCACACCCCAATGAGACAGGGATTACATGTCCTGGCAGTTGGGTCTCAATCACACCCCAGTGAGACAGGGATTACCTGTCCTCGCAGGTGGACTTCTAACCGCAGTCAGGCAGGGTTTACCTGTCCTGCTGGATGGGTCTCAATCACTCCTTGTGAGACAGGGATTAACTGTCCTGGTAGGTGAGGTTCACACCCCAGTGAGACAGGGATTACCTGTCCTGGCAGGTGGGTCTCACACCCCAGTGAGACAGGGATTACCTGTCCTGGCAGGTGGGTCTCAATCACACCTCAGTGAGACAGGGATTACCTGACCTGGCAGGTGGGTCTCAATAACTCCCCAGTTAAACAGGGATTACCTCTCCTGGCAGGTGGGCCCCACATCCCTATGAGACAGGGACTACCTGTCCTGGCAGGTGGGTCTCAATCACCTCAGTGAGACAGGGATTACCTGTCCTGGCCAGTGGGCCGCACACCGCAGTGAGACAGGGATCATCTGTCTTGGCAGGTGGGCATCAATCGTACCCCAGTGAGACAGAGATTACTTGTCCTGGCAGGTGGGTCTTAATCACACCCCAGTGTGACAGGGATTACCTGTCCTGGCAGGTGGGCTTCAATCACACTTAGGTGAGACAGGGATTACCTGACCTGGCAGGTGGGTCTGAATAACTCCCCAGTTAGACAAGGATTAGCTCTCCTAGCAGGTGGGCCCCACATCCCTGTGAGACAGGGACTACCTGTCCTGGCAGGTGGTTCTCAATCACTCCCCAGTGAGACAGGGATTACCTGTCCTGGCAGGTGGAGTTTACACCCCAGTGAGACAGGAATTACCTGGCCTGGCAGGTGCGTCTCAATAACTCCCCAGTTAGACAGGGATTACCTCTCCTGGCAGGTGGGCATGAATCGTACCCCAGTGAGACAGGGACTACCTGTCCTGGCAGGTGGGCCTCAATCACCTCAGTGAGACAGGGATTACCTGTCATGGCCAGTGGGCCGCACACCGCAGTGAGACAGGGATTACCTGTCTTGGCAGGTGGGTCTCTATCACACCCCAGTTTGACAGAGATTACCTGTCCTGGCAGGTGGGTCTTAATCACACCCCAGTGAGACAGGGATTACCTGCCCTGGCATGTGGGTCTCAATAACTCCCCAGTGAGACAGAGATTAACTGTGCTGCATGTGTGTTCACACCCCAGTGAGACAGGGATTACCTGTCGTGGCAGGTGGGTCTCACACCCCAGTGAGACAGGAATTACCTGTCCTTGTAGGTGCGTCTTAATCACACCCCTGTATGACAGGGATTACCTGTCCTGGGAGGTGGGCCTCAAACAAAACTCAGTAAAACAGGGATTACCTGACCTGGCAGTTGGGCCTCAATCATACCCCCGTGAGACAGGGATTACCTGTCCTGGCAGGTGGGGTTCACACACCAGTGAGACAGGGATTACCTGTCCTGGCAGGTGGGTCTTACACCCCAGTGAGACAGGGATTACCTGTCCTGGCAGGTGTGTGTCTCACCCCAGTGTGACAGTGATTACCTGTCCTGGCAGTTGGGTATCAATCACACTCCAGTGAGACAGGGTTTACCAGTCCTCGCAGGTGGGCTTCTAACCGCCGTGAGACAGGTTTTACCTGCCCTTCTAGATGGGTCTCAATCACTCCCATGTGAGACAGGGATTACCTGTCCTGGCAGGTGGGGTTCACACACCAGTGAGACAGGGATTACCTGTCCTGGCAGGTGGGTCTCAATCACCTCAGTGAGACAGGGATTACCTGTCATGGCCAGTGGGCTGCACACCCCAGTGAGACAATGATCATCTGTCCTGGCAGGTGGGCATCAATCGTACCCCAGTGAGACAGGGATTACCTGTCCTTGCAGGTGGGCCTCAATCAAAACTCAGTTAAACAGGGATTACCTGTCCTGGCTGTTGGGCATCAATCACACCCCCGTGAGACAGGGATTACCTGTCTTGGCAGGTGGGTCTCAATAACTCCCCAGTAAGACAGGGATTACCTGTCCTGGCAGGTGGGTCTCAATCACACCCCAGTGAGACAGGGATTACCTGTCCTGGCAGTTGGGCATCAATCACACCTCCGTGAGACAGGGATTACCTGTCTTGGCAGGTGGGTCTCAATAACTCCCCAGTAAGACAGGGATTACCTGTCCTGGCAGGTGGGTCTCAATCACACCCCAGTGAGACAGGGATTACCTGTTCGGGCAGGTGGGTCTCACACTCCAATGAGGCAGGGATTACCTGTCCTAGTAGGTGGGTCTCAGTCATATCCCAGTGAGACAGGGAATACCTGTCCCGGCAGGTGTGCCTCAAACACACCCCAGTGAGACAGGGATTACCTGTCCTGGTGGGTGGGTCTCACACCCCAGTGAGACAGGGATTATCTGTCCTGGCAGGTGGGTCTCAATCACACCTCAGTGAGACAGGGATTACCTGACCTGGCAGGTGGGCTTCAATCACACTTAGGTGAGACAGGGATTACCTGACCTGGCAGGTGGGTCTGAATAACTCCCCAGTTAGACAAGGATTAGCTCTCCTAGCAGGTGGGCCCCACATCCCTGTGAGACAGGGACTACCTGTCCTGGCAGGTGGTTCTCAATCACTCCCCAGTGAGACAGGGATTACCTGTCCTGGCAGGTGGGGTTTACACCCCAGTGAGACAGGGATTACCTGACCTGGCAGGTGGGTCTCAATAACTCCCCAGTTAGACAGGGATTACCTCTCCTGGCAGGTGGGCATGAATCGTACCCCAGTGAGACAGGGACTACCTGTCCTGGCAGGTGGGTCTCAATCACCTCAGTGAGACAGGGATTACCTGTCATGGCCAGTGGGCCGCACACCACAGTGAGACAGGGATCATCTGTCTTGGCAGGTGGGCATCAATCGTACCCCAGTGAGACAGAGATTACCTGTCCTGGCAGGTGGGGTTTACACCCCAGTGAGACAGGGATTACCTGACCTGGCAGGTGGGTCTTAATCACACCCCAGTGTGACAGGGATTACCTGTCCTGGCAGGTGGGTCTTAATCACACCCCAGTGTGACAGGGATTACCTGCCCTGGCAGGTGGGTCTCAATAACTCCCCAGTTAGACAGGGATTACCTGTCCTTGCAGGTGGGTCTCAATTATTCCCCAGTGGGACAGCGATTACCTGTTCTGACAGGTGGGTCTCACACCCCATTGTGACAGGAATTACCTATCCTGGCAGGTGGGTGTCTTTCCCCAGTGAGACAAGGATTACCCGTCCTGGCCAGTGGGCCTCAATCACACCCCAGCGAGACAGGGATTAGCTGTCCTCGCAGGTGGGTTTCTAACCACCGTGAGACAGGTTTTACCTGTCCTGCTAGATGGATCTCAATCATTCCCATGTGAGACAGGGATTACCTGTCCTGACAGGTGGGTGTCAGTCACTGCCCAGTGAGACAGGGATTACCTGTCCTGGCCAGAGGGCCACATACCCCATTGAGACAGGGATCATCTGTCCTGGCAGGTGGGCATCAATCGTATCCCAGTGAGACAGAGATTACCTGTCCTGGCAGGTGGCTCTCAGTCATACCCCCGTGAGACAGGGATTACCTGTCCTGGCAGGTGGGTCTCAATCACACCCCAATGAGATAGGGATTATCTGTCCTGGCGGGTGGTCTCACACCCCAGTGAGACAGGGATTACCTGTCCTGGCCAGTGGCCTCAATCACACCCCAGTGAGACAGGGATTACCTGTCCTGGCCAGTGGCCTCAATCACACCCCAATGAGACAGGGATTACATGTCCTGGCAGTTGGGTCTCAATCACACCCCAGTGAGACAGGGATTACCTGTCCTCGCAGGTGGACTTCTAACCGCAGTCAGGCAGGGTTTACCTGTCCTGCTGGATGGGTCTCAATCACTCCTTGTGAGACAGGGATTAACTGTCCTGGTAGGTGAGGTTCACACCCCAGTGAGACAGGGATTACCTGTCCTGGCAGGTGGGTCTCACACCCCAGTGAGACAGGGATTACCTGTCCTGGCAGGTGGGTCTCAATCACACCTCAGTGAGACAGGGATTACCTGACCTGGCAGGTGGGTCTCAATCACACCTCAGTGAGACAGGGATTACCTGACCTGGCAGGTGGGTCTCAATAACTCCCCAGTTAAACAGGGATTACCTCTCCTGGCAGGTGGGCCCCACATCCCTATGAGACAGGGACTACCTGTCCTGGCAGGTGGGTCTCAATCACCTCAGTGAGACAGGGATTACCTGTCCTGGCCAGTGGGCCGCACACCGCAGTGAGACAGGGATCATCTGTCTTGGCAGGTGGGCATCAATCGTACCCCAGTGAGACAGAGATTACTTGTCCTGGCAGGTGGGTCTTAATCACACCCCAGTGTGACAGGGATTACCTGTCCTGGCAGGTGGGCTTCAATCACACTTAGGTGAGACAGGGATTACCTGACCTGGCAGGTGGGTCTGAATAACTCCCCAGTTAGACAAGGATTAGCTCTCCTAGCAGGTGGGCCCCACATCCCTGTGAGACAGGGACTACCTGTCCTGGCAGGTGGTTCTCAATCACTCCCCAGTGAGACAGGGATTACCTGTCCTGGCAGGTGGAGTTTACACCCCAGTGAGACAGGAATTACCTGGCCTGGCAGGTGGGTCTCAATAACTCCCCAGTTAGACAGGGATTACCTCTCCTGGCAGGTGGGCATGAATCGTACCCCAGTGAGACAGGGACTACCTGTCCTGGCAGGTGGGCCTCAATCACCTCAGTGAGACAGGGATTACCTGTCATGGCCAGTGGGCCGCACACCGCAGTGAGACAGGGATTACCTGTCTTGGCAGGTGGGTCTCTATCACACCCCAGTTTGACAGAGATTACCTGTCCTGGCAGGTGGGTCTTAATCACACCCCAGTGAGACAGGGATTACCTGCCCTGGCATGTGGGTCTCAATAACTCCCCAGTGAGACAGAGATTAACTGTGCTGCATGTGTGTTCACACCCCAGTGAGACAGGGATTACCTGTCGTGGCAGGTGGGTCTCACACCCCAGTGAGACAGGAATTACCTGTCCTTGTAGGTGCGTCTTAATCACACCCCTGTATGACAGGGATTACCTGTCCTGGGAGGTGGGCCTCAAACAAAACTCAGTAAAACAGGGATTACCTGACCTGGCAGTTGGGCCTCAATCATACCCCCGTGAGACAGGGATTACCTGTCCTGGCAGGTGGGGTTCACACACCAGTGAGACAGGGATTACCTGTCCTGGCAGGTGGGTCTTACACCCCAGTGAGACAGGGATTACCTGTCCTGGCAGGTGTGTGTCTCACCCCAGTGTGACAGTGATTACCTGTCCTGGCAGTTGGGTATCAATCACACTCCAGTGAGACAGGGTTTACCAGTCCTCGCAGGTGGGCTTCTAACCGCCGTGAGACAGGTTTTACCTGCCCTTCTAGATGGGTCTCAATCACTCCCATGTGAGACAGGGATTACCTGTCCTGGCAGGTGGGGTTCACACACCAGTGAGACAGGGATTACCTGTCCTGGCAGGTGGGTCTCAATCACCTCAGTGAGACAGGGATTACCTGTCATGGCCAGTGGGCTGCACACCCCAGTGAGACAATGATCATCTGTCCTGGCAGGTGGGCATCAATCGTACCCCAGTGAGACAGGGATTACCTGTCCTTGCAGGTGGGCCTCAATCAAAACTCAGTTAAACAGGGATTACCTGTCCTGGCTGTTGGGCATCAATCACACCCCCGTGAGACAGGGATTACCTGTCTTGGCAGGTGGGTCTCAATAACTCCCCAGTAAGACAGGGATTACCTGTCCTGGCAGGTGGGTCTCAATCACACCCCAGTGAGACAGGGATTACCTGTCCTGGCAGTTGGGCATCAATCACACCTCCGTGAGACAGGGATTACCTGTCTTGGCAGGTGGGTCTCAATAACTCCCCAGTAAGACAGGGATTACCTGTCCTGGCAGGTGGGTCTCAATCACACCCCAGTGAGACAGGGATTACCTGTTCGGGCAGGTGGGTCTCACACTCCAATGAGGCAGGGATTACCTGTCCTAGTAGGTGGGTCTCAGTCATATCCCAGTGAGACAGGGAATACCTGTCCCGGCAGGTGTGCCTCAAACACACCCCAGTGAGACAGGGATTACCTGTCCTGGTGGGTGGGTCTCACACCCCAGTGAGACAGGGATTATCTGTCCTGGCAGGTGGGTCTCAATCACACCTCAGTGAGACAGGGATTACCTGACCTGGCAGGTGGGCTTCAATCACATTTAGGTGAGACAGGGATTACCTGACCTGGCAGGTGGGTCTGAATAACTCCCCAGTTAGACAAGGATTAGCTCTCCTAGCAGGTGGGCCCCACATCCCTGTGAGACAGGGACTACCTGTCCTGGCAGGTGGTTCTCAATCACTCCCCAGTGAGACAGGGATTACCTGTCCTGGCAGGTGGGGTTTACACCCCAGTGAGACAGGGATTACCTGACCTGGCAGGTGGGTCTCAATAACTCCCCAGTTAGACAGGGATTACCTCTCCTGGCAGGTGGGCATGAATCGTACCCCAGTGAGACAGGGACTACCTGTCCTGGCAGGTGGGTCTCAATCACCTCAGTGAGACAGGGATTACCTGTCATGGCCAGTGGGCCGCACACCACAGTGAGACAGGGATCATCTGTCTTGGCAGGTGGGCATCAATCGTACCCCAGTGAGACAGAGATTACCTGTCCTGGCAGGTGGGGTTTACACCCCAGTGAGACAGGGATTACCTGACCTGGCAGGTGGGTCTTAATCACACCCCAGTGTGACAGGGATTACCTGTCCTGGCAGGTGGGTCTTAATCACACCCCAGTGTGACAGGGATTACCTGCCCTGGCAGGTGGGTCTCAATAACTCCCCAGTTAGACAGGGATTACCTGTCCTTGCAGGTGGGTCTCAATTATTCCCCAGTGGGACAGCGATTACCTGTTCTGACAGGTGGGTCTCACACCCCATTGTGACAGGAATTACCTATCCTGGCAGGTGGGTGTCTTTCCCCAGTGAGACAAGGATTACCCGTCCTGGCCAGTGGGCCTCAATCACACCCCAGCGAGACAGGGATTAGCTGTCCTCGCAGGTGGGTTTCTAACCACCGTGAGACAGGTTTTACCTGTCCTGCTAGATGGATCTCAATCATTCCCATGTGAGACAGGGATTACCTGTCCTGACAGGTGGGTGTCAGTCACTGCCCAGTGAGACAGGGATTACCTGTCCTGGCCAGAGGGCCACATACCCCATTGAGACAGGGATCATCTGTCCTGGCAGGTGGGCATCAATCGTATCCCAGTGAGACAGAGATTACCTGTCCTGGCAGGTGGCTCTCAGTCATACCCCCGTGAGACAGGGATTACCTGTCCTGGCAGGTGGGTCTCAATCACACCCCAATGAGATAGGGATTATCTGTCCTGGCGGGTGGTCTCACACCCCAGTGAGACAGGGATTACCTGTCCTGGCCAGTGGCCTCAATCACACCCCAGTGAGACAGGGATTACCTGTCCTGGCCAGTGGCCTCAATCACACCCCAATGAGACAGGGATTACATGTCCTGGCAGTTGGGTCTCAATCACACCCCAGTGAGACAGGGATTACCTGTCCTCGCAGGTGGACTTCTAACCGCAGTCAGGCAGGGTTTACCTGTCCTGCTGGATGGGTCTCAATCACTCCTTGTGAGACAGGGATTAACTGTCCTGGTAGGTGAGGTTCACACCCCAGTGAGACAGGGATTACCTGTCCTGGCAGGTGGGTCTCACACCCCAGTGAGACAGGGATTACCTGTCCTGGCAGGTGGGTCTCAATCACACCTCAGTGAGACAGGGATTACCTGACCTGGCAGGTGGGTCTCAATAACTCCCCAGTTAAACAGGGATTACCTCTCCTGGCAGGTGGGCCCCACATCCCTATGAGACAGGGACTACCTGTCCTGGCAGGTGGGTCTCAATCACCTCAGTGAGACAGGGATTACCTGTCCTGGCCAGTGGGCCGCACACCGCAGTGAGACAGGGATCATCTGTCTTGGCAGGTGGGCATCAATCGTACCCCAGTGAGACAGAGATTACTTGTCCTGGCAGGTGGGTCTTAATCACACCCCAGTGTGACAGGGATTACCTGTCCTGGCAGGTGGGCTTCAATCACACTTAGGTGAGACAGGGATTACCTGACCTGGCAGGTGGGTCTGAATAACTCCCCAGTTAGACAAGGATTAGCTCTCCTAGCAGGTGGGCCCCACATCCCTGTGAGACAGGGACTACCTGTCCTGGCAGGTGGTTCTCAATCACTCCCCAGTGAGACAGGGATTACCTGTCCTGGCAGGTGGGGTTTACACCCCAGTGAGACAGGAATTACCTGGCCTGGCAGGTGGGTCTCAATAACTCCCCAGTTAGACAGGGATTACCTCTCCTGGCAGGTGGGCATGAATCGTACCCCAGTGAGACAGGGACTACCTGTCCTGGCAGGTGGGCCTCAATCACCTCAGTGAGACAGGGATTACCTGTCATGGCCAGTGGGCCGCACACCGCAGTGAGACAGGGATTACCTGTCTTGGCAGGTGGGTCTCTATCACACCCCAGTTTGACAGAGATTACCTGTCCTGGCAGGTGGGTCTTAATCACACCCCAGTGAGACAGGGATTACCTGCCCTGGCATGTGGGTCTCAATAACTCCCCAGTGAGACAGAGATTAACTGTGCTGCATGTGTGTTCACACCCCAATGAGACAGGGATTACCTGTCGTGGCAGGTGGGTCTCACACCCCAGTGAGACAGGAATTACCTGTCCTTGTAGGTGCGTCTTAATCACACCCCTGTATGACATGGATTACCTGTCCTGGGAGGTGGGCCTCAAACAAAACTCAGTAAAACAGGGATTACCTGACCTGGCAGTTGGGCCTCAATCATACCCTCGTGAGACAGGGATTACCTGTCCTGACAGGTGGGTCTCAATCATTCCCCAGTGGGACAGGGATTACCTGTCCTGGCAGGTGGGTTTTACACCCCAGTGAGACAGGGATTACCTGTCCTGGCAGGTGTGTGTCTCACCCCAGTGTGACAGTGATTACCTGTCCTGGCAGTTGGGTATCAATCACACTCCAGTGAGACAGGGTTTACCAGTCCTCGCAGGTGGGCTTCTAACCGCCGTGAGACAGGTTTTACCTGCCCTTCTAGATGGGTCTCAATCACTCCCATGTGAGACAGGGATTACCTGTCCTGGCAGGTGGGGTTCACACACCAGTGAGACAGGGATTACCTGTCCTGGCAGGTGGGTCTTACACCCCAGTGAGACAGGGATTACCTGTCCTGGCAGGTGTGTGTCTCACCCCAGTGTGACAGTGATTACCTGTCCTGGCAGTTGGGTATCAATCACACTCCAGTGAGACAGGGTTTACCAGTCCTCGCAGGTGGGCTTCTAACCGCCGTGAGACAGGTTTTACCTGCCCTTCTAGATGGGTCTCAATCACTCCCATGTGAGACAGGGATTACCTGTCCTGGCAGGTGGGGTTCACACACCAGTGAGACAGGGATTACCTGTCCTGGCAGGTGGGTCTCAATCACCTCAGTGAGACAGGGATTACCTGTCATGGCCAGTGGGCTGCACACCCCAGTGAGACAATGATCATCTGTCCTGGCAGGTGGGCATCAATCGTACCCCAGTGAGACAGGGATTACCTGTCCTTGCAGGTGGGCCTCAATCAAAACTCAGTTAAACAGGGATTACCTGTCCTGGCTGTTGGGCATCAATCACACCCCCGTGAGACAGGGATTACCTGTCTTGGCAGGTGGGTCTCAATGACTCCCCAGTAAGACAGGGATTACCTGTCTTGGCAGGTGGGTCTCAATAACTCCCCAGTAAGACAGGGATTACCTGTCCTGGCAGGTGGGTCTCAATCACACCCCAGTGAGACAGGGATTACCTGTTCGGGCAGGTGGGTCTCACACTCCAATGAGGCAGGGATTACCTGTCCTAGTAGGTGGGTCTCAGTCATATCCCAGTGAGACAGGGAATACCTGTCCCGGCAGGTGTGCCTCAAACACACCCCAGTGAGACAGGGATTACCTGTCCTGGTGGGTGGGTCTCACACCCCAGTGAGACAGGGATTATCTGTCCTGGCAGGTGGGTCTCAATCACACCTCAGTGAGACAGGGATTACCTGACCTGGCAGGTGGGCTTCAATCACACTTAGGTGAGACAGGGATTACCTGACCTGGCAGGTGGGTCTGAATAACTCCCCAGTTAGACAAGGATTAGCTCTCCTAGCAGGTGGGCCCCACATCCCTGTGAGACAGGGACTACCTGTCCTGGCAGGTGGTTCTCAATCACTCCCCAGTGAGACAGGGATTACCTGTCCTGGCAGGTGGGGTTTACACCCCAGTGAGACAGGGATTACCTGACCTGGCAGGTGGGTCTCAATAACTCCCCAGTTAGACAGGGATTACCTCTCCTGGCAGGTGGGCATGAATCGTACCCCAGTGAGACAGGGACTACCTGTCCTGGCAGGTGGTTCGCAATCACCTCAGTGAGACAGGGATTACCTGTCATGGCTAGTGGGCCGCACACCCCAGTGTGACAGGGATCATCTGTCCTGGCAGGTGGGCATCAATCATACCCCAGTGAGACAGGGATTACCTGTCCTGGCAGGTGGGCCTCACACCCGAGTGAGACAGAGATTACCTATCCTGGCAGGTGAGCCTCAATTATACCCCAGTGAGACAGGGATTACCTGTCCAGGCCAGTGGGCCACACACCCAGTGAGACTGGGATCACCTGTCCTGGCAGGTGGGTCTGAGACGTACACCAGTAAAACAGGGATTACCTGTCCTGGCAGGTGTGCCTCAATCACACCCCAGTGAGACAGCGAATACCTGTCCTGGCAGGTGGGTCTCACACTCCAGTGAAGCAGGGATTACCTGACCTGGGAGGTGGGCCTCAATTATACCCCAGTGAGACAGGGATTACCTGCCCTGGCAGGTGGGTTTGAATCACACCCCAATGAGACAGGGATTATCTGTCCTGGCGGGTGGGTCTCACACTCCAGTGAGACAGGGATTACCTGTCCTGGCAGGTGGGCCTCACACCCGAGTGAGACAGGGATTACCTATCCTGGCAGGTGAGCCTCAATTATACCCCAGTGAGACAGGGATTACCTGTCCAGGCCAGTGGGCCACACACCCAGTGAGACTGGGATCACCTGTCCTGGCAGGTGGGTCTGAGACGTACACCAGTAAAACAGGGATTACCTGTCCTGGCAGGTGTGCCTCAATCACACCCCAGTGAGACAGCGAATACCTGTCCTGGCAGGTGGGTCTCACACTCCAGTGAAGCAGGGATTACCTGACCTGGGAGGTGGGCCTCAATTATACCCCAGTGAGACAGGGATTACCTGCCCTGGCAGGTGGGTTTGAATCACACCCCAATGAGACAGGGATTATCTGTCCTGGCGGGTGGGTCTCACACTCCAGTGAGACAGGGATTACCTGTCCTGGCAGGTGGGCCTCACACCCGAGTGAGACAGGGATTACCTATCCTGGCAGGTGAGCCTCAATTATACCCCAGTGAGACAGGGATTACCTGTCCAGGCCTGTGGGCCGCACACCCAGTGAGACAGGGATCATCTGTCCTGGCCGGTGGGTCAGAGACGTACACCTGTAAAACAGGGATTACCTGTACTGGGAGGTGGGCCTCAATTATACCCCAGTGAGACAGGGATTACCTGTCCTGGCAGGTAGGTCTGAATCATACCCCAATGAGACAGGGATTATCTGTCCTGGCGGGTGGGTCTCACACTCCAGTGAGACAGGGATTACCTGTCCTGGCAGGTGGGCCTCACACCCGAGTGAGATAGGGATTACCTATCCTGGCAGGTGAGCCTCAATTATACCCCAGTGAGACAGGGATTACCTGTCCAGGCCTGTGGGCCGCACACCCAGTGAGACAGGGATCATCTGTCCTGGCCGGTGGGTCAGAGACGTACACCTGTAAAACAGGGATTACCTGTACTGGGAGGTGGGCCTCAATTATACCCCAGTGAGACAGGGATTACCTGTCCTGGCAGGTAGGTCTGAATCATACCCCAATGAGACAGGGATTATCTGTCCTGGCGGGTGGGTCTCACACTCCAGTGAGACAGGGATTACCTGTCCTGGCAGGTGGGCCTCACACCCGAGTGAGACAGGGATTACCTATCCTGGCAGGTGAGCCTCAATTATACCCCAGTGAGACAGGGATTACCTGTCCAGGACTGTGGGCCGCACACCCAGTGAGACAGGGATCATCTGTCCTGGCCGGTGGGTCAGAGACGTACACCTGTAAAACAGGGATTACCTGTACTGGGAAGTGGGCCTCAATTATACCCCAGTGAGACAGGGATTACCTGTCCTGGCAGGTAGGTCTGAATCATACCCCAATGAGACAGGGATTATCTGTCCTGGCGGTTGGGTCTCACACCCCAGTGAGACAGGGATTACCTGTCCTGGCAGGTGGGTCTCAATCACCTCAGTGAGACAGGGATTACCTGTCATGGCCAGTGGGCTGCACACCCCAGTGAGACAATGATCATCTGTCCTGGCAGGTGGGCATCAATCGTACCCCAGTGAGACAGGGATTACCTGTCCTTGCAGGTGGGCCTCAATCAAAACTCAGTTAAACAGGGATTACCTGTCCTGGCTGTTGGGCATCAATCACACCCCCGTGAGACAGGGATTACCTGTCTTGGCAGGTGGGTCTCAATGACTCCCCAGTAAGACAGGGATTACCTGTCTTGGCAGGTGGGTCTCAATAACTCCCCAGTAAGACAGGGATTACCTGTCCTGGCA
The DNA here is from genome assembly GCF_030028105.1 of Mobula birostris. Classification (NCBI taxonomy): domain Eukaryota; kingdom Metazoa; phylum Chordata; class Chondrichthyes; order Myliobatiformes; family Myliobatidae; genus Mobula; species Mobula birostris. Next base: position 6,115,861 of record NC_092384.1, on the reverse strand, counting down.
GGTGGGTCTCAATCACACCCCAGTGAGACAGGGATTACCTGTTCGGGCAGGTGGGTCTCACACTCCAATGAGGCAGGGATTACCTGTCCTAGTAGGTGGGTCTCAGTCATATCCCAGTGAGACAGGGAATACCTGTCCCGGCAGGTGTGCCTCAAACACACCCCAGTGAGACAGGGATTACCTGTCCTGGTGGGTGGGTCTCACACCCCAGTGAGACAGGGATTATCTGTCCTGGCAGGTGGGTCTCAATCACACCTCAGTGAGACAGGGATTACCTGACCTGGCAGGTGGGCTTCAATCACACTTAGGTGAGACAGGGATTACCTGACCTGGCAGGTGGGTCTGAATAACTCCCCAGTTAGACAAGGATTAGCTCTCCTAGCAGGTGGGCCCCACATCCCTGTGAGACAGGGACTACCTGTCCTGGCAGGTGGTTCTCAATCACTCCCCAGTGAGACAGGGATTACCTGTCCTGGCAGGTGGGGTTTACACCCCAGTGAGACAGGGATTACCTGACCTGGCAGGTGGGTCTCAATAACTCCCCAGTTAGACAGGGATTACCTCTCCTGGCAGGTGGGCATGAATCGTACCCCAGTGAGACAGGGACTACCTGTCCTGGCAGGTGGTTCGCAATCACCTCAGTGAGACAGGGATTACCTGTCATGGCTAGTGGGCCGCACACCCCAGTGTGACAGGGATCATCTGTCCTGGCAGGTGGGCATCAATCATACCCCAGTGAGACAGGGATTACCTGTCCTGGCAGGTGGGCCTCACACCCGAGTGAGACAGAGATTACCTATCCTGGCAGGTGAGCCTCAATTATACCCCAGTGAGACAGGGATTACCTGTCCAGGCCAGTGGGCCACACACCCAGTGAGACTGGGATCACCTGTCCTGGCAGGTGGGTCTGAGACGTACACCAGTAAAACAGGGATTACCTGTCCTGGCAGGTGTGCCTCAATCACACCCCAGTGAGACAGCGAATACCTGTCCTGGCAGGTGGGTCTCACACTCCAGTGAAGCAGGGATTACCTGACCTGGGAGGTGGGCCTCAATTATACCCCAGTGAGACAGGGATTACCTGCCCTGGCAGGTGGGTTTGAATCACACCCCAATGAGACAGGGATTATCTGTCCTGGCGGGTGGGTCTCACACTCCAGTGAGACAGGGATTACCTGTCCTGGCAGGTGGGCCTCACACCCGAGTGAGACAGGGATTACCTATCCTGGCAGGTGAGCCTCAATTATACCCCAGTGAGACAGGGATTACCTGTCCAGGCCAGTGGGCCACACACCCAGTGAGACTGGGATCACCTGTCCTGGCAGGTGGGTCTGAGACGTACACCAGTAAAACAGGGATTACCTGTCCTGGCAGGTGTGCCTCAATCACACCCCAGTGAGACAGCGAATACCTGTCCTGGCAGGTGGGTCTCACACTCCAGTGAAGCAGGGATTACCTGACCTGGGAGGTGGGCCTCAATTATACCCCAGTGAGACAGGGATTACCTGCCCTGGCAGGTGGGTTTGAATCACACCCCAATGAGACAGGGATTATCTGTCCTGGCGGGTGGGTCTCACACTCCAGTGAGACAGGGATTACCTGTCCTGGCAGGTGGGCCTCACACCCGAGTGAGACAGGGATTACCTATCCTGGCAGGTGAGCCTCAATTATACCCCAGTGAGACAGGGATTACCTGTCCAGGCCTGTGGGCCGCACACCCAGTGAGACAGGGATCATCTGTCCTGGCCGGTGGGTCAGAGACGTACACCTGTAAAACAGGGATTACCTGTACTGGGAGGTGGGCCTCAATTATACCCCAGTGAGACAGGGATTACCTGTCCTGGCAGGTAGGTCTGAATCATACCCCAATGAGACAGGGATTATCTGTCCTGGCGGGTGGGTCTCACACTCCAGTGAGACAGGGATTACCTGTCCTGGCAGGTGGGCCTCACACCCGAGTGAGATAGGGATTACCTATCCTGGCAGGTGAGCCTCAATTATACCCCAGTGAGACAGGGATTACCTGTCCAGGCCTGTGGGCCGCACACCCAGTGAGACAGGGATCATCTGTCCTGGCCGGTGGGTCAGAGACGTACACCTGTAAAACAGGGATTACCTGTACTGGGAGGTGGGCCTCAATTATACCCCAGTGAGACAGGGATTACCTGTCCTGGCAGGTAGGTCTGAATCATACCCCAATGAGACAGGGATTATCTGTCCTGGCGGGTGGGTCTCACACTCCAGTGAGACAGGGATTACCTGTCCTGGCAGGTGGGCCTCACACCCGAGTGAGACAGGGATTACCTATCCTGGCAGGTGAGCCTCAATTATACCCCAGTGAGACAGGGATTACCTGTCCAGGACTGTGGGCCGCACACCCAGTGAGACAGGGATCATCTGTCCTGGCCGGTGGGTCAGAGACGTACACCTGTAAAACAGGGATTACCTGTACTGGGAAGTGGGCCTCAATTATACCCCAGTGAGACAGGGATTACCTGTCCTGGCAGGTAGGTCTGAATCATACCCCAATGAGACAGGGATTATCTGTCCTGGCGGTTGGGTCTCACACCCCAGTGAGACAGGGATTACCTGTCCTGGCAGGTGGGTCTCAATCACCTCAGTGAGACAGGGATTACCTGTCCTGGCCAGTGGGCCGCACACCGCAGTGAGACAGGGATCATCTGTCTTGGCAGGTGGGCATCAATCGTACCCCAGTGAGACAGAGATTACTTGTCCTGGCAGGTGGGTCTTAATCACACCCCAGTGTGACAGGGATTACCTGTCCTGGCAGGTGGGCTTCAATCACACTTAGGTGAGACAGGGATTACCTGACCTGGCGGGTGGGTCTGAATAACTCCCCAGTTAGACAAGGATTAGCTCTCCTAGCAGGTGGGCCCCACATCCCTGTGAGACAGGGACTACCTGTCCTGGCAGGTGGTTCTCAATCACTCCCCAGTGAGACAGGGATTACCTGTCCTGGCAGGTGGGGTTTACACCCCAGTGAGACAGGAATTACCTGGCCTGGCAGGTGGGTCTCAATAACTCCCCAGTTAGACAGGGATTACCTCTCCTGGCAGGTGGGCATGAATCGTACCCCAGTGAGACAGGGACTACCTGTCCTGGCAGGTGGGCCTCAATCACCTCAGTGAGACAGGGATTACCTGTCATGGCCAGTGGGCCGCACACCGCAGTGAGACAGGGATTACCTGTCTTGGCAGGTGGGTCTCTATCACACCCCAGTTTGACAGAGATTACCTGTCCTGGCAGGTGGGTCTTAATCACACCCCAGTGAGACAGGGATTACCTGTCCTGGCATGTGGGTCTCAATAACTCCCCAGTGAGACAGAGATTAACTGTGCTGCATGTGTGTTCACACCCCAGTGAGACAGGGATTACCTGTCGTGGCAGGTGGGTCTCACACCCCAGTGAGACAGGAATTACCTGTGCTTGTAGGTGCGTCTTAATCACACCCCTGTATGACAGGGATTACCTGTCCTGGGAGGTGGGCCTCAAACAAAACTCAGTAAAACAGGGATTACCTGACCTGGCAGTTGGGCCTCAATCATACCCCCGTGAGACAGGGATTACCTGTCCTGACAGGTGGGTCTCAATCATTCCCCAGTGGGACAGGGATTACCTGTCCTGGCAGGTGGGTTTTACACCCCAGTGAGACAGGGATTACCTGTCCTGGCAGGTGTGTGTCTCACCCCAGTGTGACAGTGATTACCTGTCCTGGCAGTTGGGTATCAATCACACTCCAGTGAGACAGGGTTTACCAGTCCTCGCAGGTGGGCTTCTAACCGCCGTGAGACAGGTTTTACCTGCCCTTCTAGATGGGTCTCAATCACTCCCATGTGAGACAGGGATTACCTGTCCTGGCAGGTGGGGTTCACACACCAGTGAGACAGGGATTACCTGTCCTGGCAGGTGGGTCTCAATCACCTCAGTGAGACAGGGATTACCTGTCATGGCCAGTGGGCTGCACACCCCAGTGAGACAATGATCATCTGTCCTGGCAGGTGGGCATCAATCGTACCCCAGTGAGACAGGGATTACCTGTCCTTGCAGGTGGGCCTCAATCAAAACTCAGTTAAACAGGGATTACCTGTCCTGGCTGTTGGGCATCAATCACACCCCCGTGAGACAGGGATTACCTGTCTTGGCAGGTGGGTCTCAATAACTCCCCAGTAAGACAGGGATTACCTGTCCTGGCAGGTGGGTCTCAATCACACCCCAGTGAGACAGGGATTACCTGTCCTGGCAGTTGGGCATCAATCACACCTCCGTGAGACAGGGATTACCTGTCTTGGCAGGTGGGTCTCAATAACTCCCCAGTAAGACAGGGATTACCTGTCCTGGCAGGTGGGTCTCAATCACACCCCAGTGAGACAGGGATTACCTGTTCGGGCAGGTGGGTCTCACACTCCAATGAGGCAGGGATTACCTGTCCTAGTAGGTGGGTCTCAGTCATATCCCAGTGAGACAGGGAATACCTGTCCCGGCAGGTGTGCCTCAAACACACCCCAGTGAGACAGGGATTACCTGTCCTGGTGGGTGGGTCTCACACCCCAGTGAGACAGGGATTATCTGTCCTGGCAGGTGGGTCTCAATCACACCTCAGTGAGACAGGGATTACCTGACCTGGCAGGTGGGCTTCAATCACACTTAGGTGAGACAGGGATTACCTGACCTGGCAGGTGGGTCTGAATAACTCCCCAGTTAGACAAGGATTAGCTCTCCTAGCAGGTGGGCCCCACATCCCTGTGAGACAGGGACTACCTGTCCTGGCAGGTGGTTCTCAATCACTCCCCAGTGAGACAGGGATTACCTGTCCTGGCAGGTGGGGTTTACACCCCAGTGAGACAGGGATTACCTGACCTGGCAGGTGGGTCTCAATAACTCCCCAGTTAGACAGGGATTACCTCTCCTGGCAGGTGGGCATGAATCGTACCCCAGTGAGACAGGGACTACCTGTCCTGGCAGGTGGGTCTCAATCACCTCAGTGAGACAGGGATTACCTGTCATGGCCAGTGGGCCACACACCACAGTGAGACAGGGATCATCTGTCTTGGCAGGTGGGCATCAATCGTACCCCAGTGAGACAGAGATTACCTGTCCTGGCAGGTGGGGTTTACACCCCAGTGAGACAGGGATTACCTGACCTGGCAGGTGGGTCTCAATAACTCCCCAGTTAGACAGGGATTACCTCTCCTGGCAGGTGGGCATGAATCGTACCCCAGTGAGACAGGGACTACCTGTCCTGGCAGGTGGTTCTCAATCACCTCAGTGAGACAGGGATTACCTGTCATGGCTAGTGGGCCGCACACCCCAGTGTGACAGGGATCATCTGTCCTGGCAGGTGGGCATCAATCGTACCCCAGTGAGACAGGGATTATCTGTCCTGGCAGGTGGGTCTCAATCACACCTCAGTGAGACAGGGATTACCTGACCTGGCAGGTGGGCTTCAATCACACTTAGGTGAGACAGGGATTACCTGACCTGGCAGGTGGGTCTGAATAACTCCCCAGTTAGACAAGGATTAGCTCTCCTAGCAGGTGGGCCCCACATCCCTGTGAGACAGGGACTACCTGTCCTGGCAGGTGGTTCTCAATCACTCCCCAGTGAGACAGGGATTACCTGTCCTGGCAGGTGGGGTTTACACCCCAGTGAGACAGGGATTACCTGACCTGGCAGGTGGGTCTCAATAACTCCCCAGTTAGACAGGGATTACCTCTCCTGGCAGGTGGGCATGAATCGTACCCCAGTGAGACAGGGACTACCTGTCCTGGCAGGTGGGTCTCAATCACCTCAGTGAGACAGGGATTACCTGTCATGGCCAGTGGGCCGCACACCACAGTGAGACAGGGATCATCTGTCTTGGCAGGTGGGCATCAATCGTACCCCAGTGAGACAGAGATTACCTGTCCTGGCAGGTGGGGTTTACACCCCAGTGAGACAGGGATTACCTGACCTGGCAGGTGGGTCTCAATAACTCCCCAGTTAGACAGGGATTACCTCTCCTGGCAGGTGGGCATGAATCGTACCCCAGTGAGACAGGGACTACCTGTCCTGGCAGGTGGTTCTCAATCACCTCAGTGAGACAGGGATTACCTGTCATGGCTAGTGGGCCGCACACCCCAGTGTGACAGGGATCATCTGTCCTGGCAGGTGGGCATCAATCGTACCCCAGTGAGACAGGGATTACCTGTCCTGGCAGGTGGGTCTCAATAACTCCCCTGTTAGACAGGGATTACCTGTCCTGGTAGGTTGGTGTTTCATCCCAGTGAGACAGGGATTACCTCTCCTGGCAGTTGGGTCTCAATCACATCCCAGTGAGACAGGGTTACCTGTCGTCGCAGGTGGACTTCTAACCGCAGTCAGGCAGGGTTTACCTGTCCTGCTGGATGGGTCTCAATCACTCCTTGTGAGACAGGGATTACCTGTCCTGGCAGATGGGGTTCACACCCCAGTGAGATAGGGTTTACCTGTCCTGGCATGTGGGTCTCACACCCCAGTGAGACAGGGATTTCTGCACCAGGCAGGTGGGTCTCAATAACTCCCCAGTTAGACAGGGATTACCTCTCCTGACAGGTGGGCCCCACATCCCTGTGGACACGGACTAGCTGTCCTGGCAGGTGGGTCTCAATCACCTCAGTGAGACAGGGATTACCTGTCCTGGCAGGTGGGCCTCACAAATCAGTGAGACAGGGATTACCTGACCTAGCAGGTGGGTCTCAATAACTCCCCAGTTAGACAGGGATTACCTGTCCTGGTCGGTGAGTCTCAATCGCACACCAGTGAGACAGGGATTACCTGTCCTGGCAGGTGGGTCTCACACCCCAGCCCCAGTGAGACAGGGATTACCTGTCCTGCATGTGTGTTCACACCCCAGTGAGACAGGGATTACCTGTCCTGGCAGGTGGGTCTCAATCACACCCCAGTGAGACAGGGATTACCTGTCCTGGCCAGTGGGCCTCAATCACACCCCAATGAGACAGGGATTACATGTCCTGGCAGTTGGGTCTCAATCACACCCCAGTGAGACAGGGATTACCTGTCCTCGCAGGTGGACCTCTAACCACAGTTAGGCAGGGTTTACCTGTCCTGCTGGATGGGTCTCAATCACTCCTTGTGAGACAGGGATTACCTGTCCTGGCAGGTGGGTCTCACACCCCAGCCCCAGTGAGACAGGGAATACCTGTCCTGGCAGGTGCGCCTCAATCACACCCCAGTGAGAGAGGGATTACCTGTCCTGGCAGGTGGGCCTCAATAACTCCCCAGTTAGACAGGAATTACTTCTCCTGACAGGAGGGCCCCACATCCCTGTGAGACAGGGACTACTTGTCCTGGCAGGTGGGGGTCAATCACCTCAGTGAGACAGGGATTACCTGTCATGGCCAGTGGGCCGCACACCACCAGTGAGACAGGGATTACCTGTCCTGGCAGGTAGGTCTCACACTCCAGTGAGGCAGGGATTACCTGTCCTGGCAGGTGCGCCTCAATCACACCCCAGTCAGACAGGGAATACCTGTCCTGCAGGTGGGTCTTAATCACACTCCAGTGTGACAGGGATTACCTGTCCTGGCAGGTGGGTCTCAATCGTACCCCAGTGAGACAGAGATTACCTGTCCTGGCAGGTGGGTCTCAGTCATACCCCAGTGAGACAGGGTTTACCTCTCCTGGCAGGTGGGTTTCAATCACACCCCAATGAGACAGGGATTATCTGTCCTGGCGGGTGGGTCACGCACTCCAGTGAGACAGGGATTACCTGACCTGGCAGTTGGGCCTCAATCACACCCCTGTGAGAGAGAGACTACCTGGCCTGGCAGGTGGGTCTCAATCATTCCCCAGTGGGACAGGTATTAGCTGTCCTGGCAGGTGGGTCTCACACTCCTGTGAGACAGGGATTACCTGGCCTGGCAGGTGGGTCTCAATCATTCCCCAATGGGACAGGGATTACCTGTCCTGGCAGGTGGGCCTCACACTCCTTTGAGACAGGGATTACCTATCCTGGCAGGTGGGTGTCTCACCCCAGTGAGAGAGGGATTACCTGTCCTGGCAGGTGGGTCTCAATCACACCCCAGTCAGACAGGGATTACCTGTCATGCAGGTGGGTTTTAATCACACTCCAGTGTGACAGGGATTACCTGTCCTGGCAGCTGGGTCTCACACTCCAGTGAGAGAGCGACTACCTGTCCTGGCAGGTGGGCCTCAATCACACCACCGTGAGACAGGGATTACCTGTCCTGGCAGGTGGGTCTCAATAACTCCCCAGTTAGTCAGGGATTACCTGTCCTGGCAGGTGGGCCTCACACCCGAGTGAGACAGAGATTACCTATCCTGGCAGGTGAGCCTCAATTATACCCCAGTGAGACAGGGATTACCTGTCCAGGCCAGTGGGCCACACACCCAGTGAGACAGGGATCACCTGTCCTGGCAGGTGGGTCTGAGACGTACACCAGTAAAACAGGGATTACCTGTCCTGGCAGGTGTGCCTCAATCACACCCCAGTGAGACAGCGAATACCTGTCCTGGCAGGTGGGTCTCACACTCCAGTGAAGCAGGGATTACCTGACCTGGGAGGTGGGCCTCAATTATACCCCAGTGAGACAGGGATTACCTGCCCTGGCAGGTGGGTTTGAATCACACCCCAATGAGACAGGGATTATCTGTCCTGGCGGGTGGGTCTCACACTCCAGTGAGACAGGGATTACCTGTCCTGGCAGGTGGGCCTCACACCCGAGTGAGACAGGGATTACCTATCCTGGCAGGTGAGCCTCAATTATACCCCAGTGAGACAGGGATTACCTGTCCAGGCCTGTGGGCCGCACACCCAGTGAGACAGGGATCATCTGTCCTGGCCGGTGGGTCAGAGACGTACACCTGTAAAACAGGGATTACCTGTACTGGGAGGTGGGCCTCAATTATACCCCAGTGAGACAGGGATTACCTGTCCTGGCAGGTGGGTCTGAATCATACCCCAATGAGACAGGGATTATCTGTCCTGGCGGTTGGGTCTCACACCCCAGTGAGACAGGGATTACCTGTCCTGGCAGGTGGGCCTCAATTACACCCCAGTGAGACAGGGATTAACCTGTCCTGCAGGTGGGTCTTAATCACACTCCAGTGTGACAGGGATTACCTGTCCTGGCAGGTGGGCCTCAATCACACCTCAGTGAGACAGGGATTACCCGTCCTGGCAGGTGGGCTTCAATCACACCCCTGTGAGACAGGGATTACCTGTCCTGGCAGTTGGGTCTCAATAACTCCCCAGTTAGTCAGGGATTGCCTGTCCTGGCAGGTGGGTCTCAATCACACCCCAGAGAGACAGGGATTACCTGACCTGGCAGTTGGTCCTCAATTACACCCCCGTGAGACAGGGATTACCTGTCCTGGCAGGTGGGTCTCAATCATTCCCCAGTGGGACAGGGATTACCTGTCCTGCCAGGTGGGCCTCACACCCCAGTGGGACACGGATTACCTGTCCTGGCAGGTGGGCCTCACACCGCAGTGAGACAGGGATAATCTGTCCTGGCCGTTGGGCATCAATCGTACCCCAGTGAGACAGGGATTACCTGTCCTGGCAGGTGGGTCTCAATCACACCCCAGTGAGACAGCAAATACCTGTCCTGGCAGGTGTGTCTCACACTCCAGTGAGACAAGGATTACCTGTCCTGGCAGGTGTGTCTCACACACCAGTGAGACAGGGATTACCTGTCTTGGCAGGCGGGTCTCACACTTCAGTGAGGCAGGGATTACCTGTCCTGGCAGGTGGGCCTCAATTATACCCCAGTAAAACAGGGATTACCTGTCCTGGCCAGTGGGCCACACACCCCTGTGAGAGAGGGATCATCTGTACTGGCAGGTAGGCATCAATCGTACCCCAATGAGACAGGGATTATCTGTCCCGTGGGGGTGGGTCTCACAGCCCAGTGAGACAGGGATTACCTGTCCTGGCAGGTGGGTGTGTCACCCTAGTGAGAGAGGGATTACCTGTCCTGGCAGGTGGGTCTCATCACACCCCAATGAGACAGGGATTATCTGTCCCGGGGGGGTGGGTCTCACAGCCCAGTGAGACAGGGATTACCTGTCCTGGCAGGTGGGTGTGTCACCCCAGTGAGGGAGGGATTACCTGTCCTGGCAGGTGGGTCTCATCACACCCCAGTGAGACAGGGATTACTTGTTCTGGCAGGTGGGCCTCAATCACACCCCAGTGAGACAGTGATTACCTGTCCTGGCAGTTGGATATCATTCACACTCCAGTGAGACAGGGTTTACCAGTCCTCGCAGGTGGGCTTCTAACCGCCGTGAGACAGGTTTTACCTGTCCTGCTAGATGGGTCTCAATCACTCCCATGTGAGACAGGGATTACCTGTTTTGGCAGGTGGGTCTCCGTCACTGCCCAGTGAGACAGGGATAACCTGTCCTGGCAGGTGGGGTTCACACCCCAGTGAGACTGGGATTACCTGTCCTGGCCAGTGGGCCGCACACCCCAGTGAGACAGGGATCATCTGTCCTGGCAGGTGGGCATCAATCGTACCCCAGTGAGACAGAGATTATCTGTCTTGGCGGGTGGGTCTCACACCAGAGTGAGTCAGGGATTACCTGTCCTGGCAGGTGGGTCTCTATCACACCCCAGTTTGACAGGGATTACCTGTCCTGGCAGGTGGGCCTCAATCACACCCCAGTGAGACAGGGATTACCTGCCCTGGCATGTGGGTCTCAATAACTCCCCAGTGAGACAGGGATTAACTGTGCTGCATGTGTGTTCACACCCGAGTGAGACAGGGATTACCTGTCGTGGCAGGTGGGTCCCACACCCCAGTGAGACAGGAATTACCTGTCCTTGTAGGTGGGTCTTAATCACACCCCTGTATGACAGGGATTACCTGTCCTGGGAGGTGGGCCTCAAACAAAACTCAGTAAAACAGGGATTACCTGACCTGGCATGTGGTTCTCAATCACTCGCCAGTGAGACAGGGATTACCTGTCCTGGCAGGTGGGGTTTACACCCCAGTGAGACAGGGATTATCTGGCCTGGCATGTGGGTCTCACACCCCAGTGAGACAGGGATTACCTGTCCTGGCAGGTCCGTCTCAATCATTTCCCAGTGGGACAGGGATTACCTGTCCTGGCAGGTGGGCCTCACACTCCTGTGAGGCAGGGATTACCTGTCCTGGTAGGTTGGCGTCAATTACACCCCAGTGAGACAGGGATTACCTCTCCTGGCAGTTGGGTCTCAATCACACCCCAGTGAAACAGGGATTACCTGTCGTCGCAGGTGGACTTCTAACCGCAGTGAGAAAGGATTTACCTGTCCTGCTGGATGGGTCTCAATCACTCCTTGTGAGACAGGGATTACCTGTCCTGGCAGATGGGGTTCACACCCTAGTGAGACAGGGATTACCTGTCCTGGCATGTGGGTCTCACACCCTAGTGAGAGAGGGATTTCTGCACCTGGCAGGTGGGTCTCAATCACCTCAGTGAGACAGGGATTACCTGTCCTGGCAGGTGGGCCTCACACACCAGTGAGACAGGGATTACCTGACCTAGCAGGTGGGTCTCAATAACTCCCCAGTTAGACAGGGATTACCTGTTCTTGTCGGTGAGTCTCAATCACACACCAGTGAGACAGGGATTACCTGTCCTGGCAGGTGTGCCTCAATCACACCCCAGTGAGACAGGGATTACCTGTCCTGGCAGGTGCGCCTGAGTCATACCCCAGTGAGACAGGGATTACCTGTCCTGCATGTGTGTTCACACCCCAGTGAGACAGGGATTACCTGTCCTGGCAGATGGGTCTCAATCACAACCCAGTGAGACAGGGATTACCTGTCCTGGCAGGTGGGCCTCAATCAAAACTCAGTAAAACAGGGATTACCTGACCTGGCAGTTGGGCCTGAATCACACCCCCGTGAGACAGGGATTACCTGTCCTGGCAGGTTGGCCTCAATTACACCCCAGTGAGACAGGGATTACCTGTCCTGCAGGTGGGTCTTAATCACACTCCCGTGTGACAGGGAATACCTGTCCTGGCAGGTTGGTCTCACACTCCAGTGAGACAGGGATTACTTGTCGTGGCAGGTTGGCATCAATCACACCTCAGTGAGAGAGCCATTACCTGTCCTGGCAGGTGGGCCTCAATCACACCCCTGTGAGACAGGGATTACCTGTCCTGGCAGGTGGGTCTCAATCATTCCCCAGTGAGACAGGGATAATCTGTCCTGGCCGTTGGGCATCAATCGTATCCCAGTGAGACAGGGATTACCTGTCCTGGCAGGTGGGTCTCAGTCATATCCTAGTAAAACAGGGATTTCCTGTCCTGGCAGGTGGGTGTCTCACCCCAGCGAGAGAGGGATTACCTGTACTGGCAGGTGGGTCTCAATCACACCCCAGTGAGACAGTGAATACCTGTCCTGGCAGGTGGGTCTCACACGCCAGTGAGACAGGGATTACCTGTCCTGGCAGGTGGGTCTCACACTCTAGTGAGACAGGGATTACCTGGCTTGGCAGGCGGGTCTCACACTTCAGTGAGGCAGGGATTACCTTTCCTCGCAGGTGGGCCTCAATTATACCCCAGTAAAACAGGGATTACCTGTCCTGGCCAGTGGGCCACACACCCCTGTGAGAGAGGGATCATCTGTACTGGCAGGTGGGCATCAATCGTACCCCAGTGAGACAGGGATTACCTGCCCTGGCAGGTGGGTCTCAATCACACCCCCATGAGACAGGGATTACCTGTCCTGGTAGGTGTGCCTCACACTCCTGTGAGACAGGGATTACCTGTCCTGGCAGGTGGGCCTCAATCACACCCCAGTGAGACAGGGATTACCTGTTCTGGCAGCTGGGCCTCAATTGCACCCCAGTGAGACAGGGATTACCTGTCCTGGCAGGTGGGCCTCAATCACACCCCAGTGAGACAGGGATTACCTGTCCTGGCAGGTGGGTCTGAATCATACCCCAGTGAGACAGGGATTACCTGTTCTGGCAGGTGGGCCTCAATCACACCCCAGTGAGACAGGGATTACCTGTCCTGGCAGGTGGGTCTCAATCACACCCCAGTGGGACAGGGATTACCTGTCCTGGCAGGTGGGACTCAATAACTCCCCAGTGAGACAGGGATTACCTGTCCTGGTCGGTAGGCCTTAATCACTGCCCAGTAAAACAGGGATTACCTGTCCTGCATGTGTGTTCACACCCCAGTGAGACAGGGATTACCTGGCAGGTGGGTCTTAATCACACCCCAGTGTGACAGGGATTACCTGTCCTGGCAGGTGGGTCTTAATCACACCCCAGTGTGACAGGGATTACCTGCCCTGGCAGGTGGGTCTCAATAACTCCCCAGTTAGACAGGGATTACCTGTCCTGGCAGGTGGGTCTCAATTATTCCCCAGTGGGACAGCGATTACCTGTCCTGACAGGTGGGTCTCACACCCCATTGTGACAGGAATTACCTATCCTGGCAGGTGGGTGTCTCACCCCAGTGAGACAAGGATTACCCTTCCTGGCCAGTGGGCCTCAATCACACCCCAGCGAGACAGGGATTACCTGTCCTCGCAGGTGGGTTTCTAACCACCGTGAGACAGGTTTTACCTGTCCTGCTAGATGGGTCTCAATCATTCCCATGTGAGACAGGGATTACCTGTCCTGACAGGTGGGTGTCAGTCACTGCCCAGTGAGACAGGGATTACCTGTCCTGGCAGGTAGGCTTCAATCGTACCCCAGTGAGACAGGGATTACCTCTCCTGGCAGGTGGGTCCCATATCCCTGTGATACAGGGACTACCTGTCCTGGCAGGTGGGTCTCAATCACCTCAGTGAGACAGGGATTACCTGTCATGGCCAGTGGGCTGCACACCCCAGTGAGACAATGATCATCTGTCCTGGCAGGTGGGCCTCAATCAAAACTCAGTTAAACAGGGATTACCTGTCCTGGCTGTTGGGCATCAATCACATCCCCGTGAGACAGGGATTACCTGTCCTGGCAGTTGGGCATCAATCACACCTCCATGAGACAGGGATTACCTGTCTTGGCAGGTGGGTCTCAATAACTCCCCAGTAAAACAGGGATTACCTGTCCTGGCAGGTGGGTCTCAATCACACCCCAGTGAGACAGGGATTACCTGTTCGGGCAGGTGGGTCTCACACTCCAATGAGGCAGGGATTACCTGTCCTGGTAGGTGGGTCTCAGTCATACCCCAGTGAGACAGGGATTACCTGTCCTGGCAGGTGGGTCTCAATCACACCTCAGTGAGACAGGGATTACCTGACCTGGCAGGTGGGCTTCAATCACACTTAGGTGAGACAGGGATTACCTGACCTGGCAGGTGGGTCTGAATAACTCCCCAGTTAGACAAGGATTAGCTCTCCTAGCAGGTGCGCCCCACATCCCTGTGAGACAGGGATTACCTGTCCTGGCAGGTGGGGTTTACACCCCAGTGAGACAGGGATTACCTGACCTGGCAGGTGGGTCTCAATAACTCCCCAGTTAGACAGGGATTACCTCTCCTGGCAGGTGGGCATGAATCGTACCCCAGTGAGACAGGGACTACCTGTCCTGGCAGGTGGGTCTCAATCACCTCAGTGAGACAGGGATTACCTGTCATGGTCAGTGGGCCGCACACCACAGTGAGACAGGGATCATCTGTCTTGGCAGGTGGGCATCAATCGTACCCCAGTGAGACAGAGATTACCTGTCCTGGCAGGTGGGTCTTAATCACACCCCAGTGTGACAGGGATTACCTGTCCTGGCAGGTGGGCTTCAATCACACTTAGGTGAGACAGGGATTACCTGACCTGGCAGGTGGGTCTGAATAACTCCCCAGTTAGACAAGGATTAGCTCTCCTAGCAGGTGGGCCCCACATCCCTGTGAGACAGGGACTACCTGTCCTGGCAGGTGGGTCTCAATAACTCCCATGTTAGACAGGGATTACCTGTCCTGGCAGGTGGGCCTCACACTCCTGAGAGACAGGGATTACCTGTCCTGGTAGGTTGGTGTTTCATCCCAGTGAGACAGGGATTACCTCTCCTGGCAGTTGGGTCTCAATCACATCCCAGTGAGACAGGGTTACCTGTCGTCGCAGGTGGACTTCTAACCGCAGTCAGGCAGGGTTTACCTGTCCTGCTGGATGGGTCTCAATCACTCCTTGTGAGACAGGGATTACCTGTCCTGGCAGATGGGGTTCACACCCCAGTGAGATAGGGTTTATCTGTCCTGGCATGTGGGTCTCACACCCCAGTGAGACAGGGATTTCTGCACCAGGCAGGTGGGTCTCAATAACTCCCCAGTTAGACAGGGATTACCTCTCCTGGCAGGTGGGCCCCACATCCCTGTGAGACACGGACTAGCTGTCCTGGCAGGTGGGTCTCAATCACCTCAGTGAGACAGGGATTACCTGTCCTGGCAGGTGGGCCTCACAAATCAGTGAGACAGGGATTACCTGACCTAGCAGGTGGGTCTCAATAACTCCCCAGTTAGACAGGGATTACCTGTCCTGGTCGGTGAGTCTCAATCGCACACCAGTGAGACAGGGATTACCTGTCCTGGCAGGTGGGTCTCACACCCCAGCCCCAGTGAGACAGGGATTACCTGTCCTGCATGTGTGTTCACACCCCAGTGAGACAGGGATTACCTGTCCTGGCAGGTGGGTCTCAATCACACCCCAGTGAGACAGGGATTACCTGTCCTGGCAGGTGGGCCTCAATCACACCCCAGTGAGACAGTGATTACCTGTCCTGGCAGGTTGGACTCAATCAAAACTCAGTAAAACAGGGATTACCTGACTTGGCAGTTGTGCCTGAATCACACCCCCGTGAGACAGGGATTACCTGTCCTCGTAGGTAGGTCTCAATAATTCCCCTGTTACACAGGGATTACCTGTCCTGGCAGGTGGGTCTCACACCCCAGTGGGACAGGGATTAACTGTCCTGGCAGGTGGGCCTCACACTCCTCTGAGACAGGGATTACCTGTCCTGGCAGGTTGGTGTCTCATTCCAGTGAGACAGGGATTACCTGTCCTGGCCAGTGGGCCTCAATCACACCCCAATGAGACAGGGATTACATGTCCTGGCAGTTGGGTCTCAATCACACCCCAGTGAGACAGGGATTACCTGTCCTCGCAGGTGGACTTCTAACCGCAGTCAGGCAGAGTTTACCTGTCCTGCTGGATAGGTCTCAATCACTCCTTGTGAGACAGGGATTACCTGTCCTGGCAGGTGGGTCTCACACCCCAGCCCCAGTGAGACAGGGAATACCTGTCCTGGCAGGTGCGCCTCAATCACACCCCAGTGAGAGAGGGATTACCTGTCCTGGCAGGTGGGCCTCAATCACACCCCCGTGAAACATGTATTTCCTGTCCTGGCAGGTGGGTCTCAATAACTCCCCATTTAGACAGGGATTACCTGTACTGGCAGGTGGGTCTCAATCACCTCAGTGAGATAGGGATTACCTGTACTGGCAGGTGGGTCTCAATCACCTCAGTGAGATAGGGATTACCTGTCCTGGCAGGTGGGCCTCTATCAAATCTCAGTAAAACAGGGATTACTTGACCTGGCAGTTGGGCCTCAATCACACCCCCGTGAGACAGGCATTACCTGTCCTGGCAGGTGGGTCTCAATAACTCCGCAGTTAGACAGGGATTACCTGTCCTGCAGGAGGGCCTAAATCTTAACTCAGTAAAACAGGGATAACCTGACCTGGCAGTTGGGTCTCAGTCACACCCACGTGAGACAGGGATTACCTGTCCTCACAGGTGGGCTTCTAACCACGGTGAGACAGGTTTTACCTATCCTGGTAGATCGGTCTCAATCACTCCCATGTTAGACAGGGATTACCTGTCCTGGCAGGTGGGTCTCAATCTCACCCCAGTGAGACAGGGATTACCTGTCCTGGCAGGTGGGTCTCACACTCCTATGAGAGAGGGATTACCTGTCCTGGCAGGTGGGCCTCAATCACACCCCCGTCAGACAGGGATTACCTGTCCTGGCAGGTGGGTCTCAATATCTCCCCAGTGAGACAGGGATTACCTGGCCTGGCAGGTGGGTCTCAATCATTCCCCAGTGGGACGGGGATTACCTGGCCTGGCAGCTGGGTCTCAATCATTCCCCAGTGGGACGGGGATTACCTGTCCTGGCAGGTCGGCCTTAATCACTCTCCAGTGAGACAGGGATTACCTTGTCTGCATGTGTGTTCACACCCCAGTGAGACAGGATTTACCTGTTCTCGCACGTGGATTTCTAACCGCAGTGAGACAGGGTTTACCTGTCCTGCTGGATGGGTCTCAATTACTCCGCAGTGAGACAGGGATTACCTGTCCTGGCAGGTGGGGTTCACACCCCAGTGAGACAGGGATTACCTGTCCTGGCATGTGGTTCTCACACCCCAGTGAGACAGGGATTTCTGCACCTGGCAGGTGTGTCTCAATAACTCCCCAGTTAGACAGGGATTACCTCTCCTGGCAGGTGGGCCCCACATCCCTGTGAGACATGGACTAGGTGTACTGGCAGGTGGGTCTCAATCACCTCAGTGAGACAGGGATTTCCTGTCCTGGCAGGTGGGCCTCAATCAAAACTCAGTAAAACAGGGATTACCTGACCTGGCAGTTGGGCCTCAATCACACCCCCGTGAGACAGGGATTTCCTGTCCTGGCAGGTGGGTCTCAATAACTCCCCTGTTAGACAGGGATTACCTGTCCTGACACGTGGGTCTCAATCATTCCCCAGTGGGACAGGGATTACCTGTCCTGGCAGGTGGGTGTCTCACCCCAGTGAGACAGCGATTATCTGTCCTGGCCAGTGGGCCTCAATCACACCCCAGTGAGACAGAGATTACCTGTCCTGGCAGTTGGGTCTCAATCACACCCCAGTGAGATAGGGATTACCTGTCCTCGCAGGTGGGCTTCTAACCGCACTGAGACAGGGTTTACCTGTCCTGCTAGATCGGTCTCAATCACTCCCATGTGAAACAGGGATTACCTGTCCTGGCAGGTGGGTCTCAATCATACCCCAGTGAGACAGCGATTACTTGTCCTGGCAGGTGGGTCTCACACCCCAGTGAGACAAGGATTACCTGTCCTGGCAGGTGGGTCTCACACCCCAGTGAGACAAGGATTGCCTGTCCTGGCAGGTGGGTCTCACACTCTTGTGAGGCAGGGATTACCTGTCCTGGCAGGTGGGTGTCTCATCCCAGTGAGACAGGGATTACCTGTCCTGGCTAGTGGGCCTCAATCACACCCCAGT
This sequence comes from Mobula birostris, assembly GCF_030028105.1. Classification (NCBI taxonomy): domain Eukaryota; kingdom Metazoa; phylum Chordata; class Chondrichthyes; order Myliobatiformes; family Myliobatidae; genus Mobula; species Mobula birostris. Next base: position 6,097,624 of record NC_092384.1, on the reverse strand, counting down.
GAGACAGGGATTACCTGTCCTCGCAGGTGGGCTTCTAACCGCAGTGAGACAAGGTTTACCTGTCCTGCTAGATCGGTTTCAATCACTCCCATGTGAAACAGGGATTACCTGTTCTGGCAGGTGGGTCTCAATCACTCCCCAGTGAGACAGGGATTACCTGTCCTGGCAGGTGGGGTTCACACTCCAGTGAGACAGGGTTTACCTGTCCTGGTATGTGGGTCTCACACCCCAGTGAGACAGGGATTACCTATCCTGGCAGGTGGGTCTCAATCATACCCCAGTGACACAGCGATTACCTGTCCTGGCAGGTGGGTCTCACACCCCAGTGAGACAAGGATTACCTGTCCTGGCAGGCGGGCTGGGTGATGAGATGTACTGTGAGATCCAATGTCCAGGAAGGCTCTTCTGCATTGCTTCGCGGACTGGAGAAGGACTCTCTTTCAAGAACTCTACAACACATGTTCTCAGTATTATTTATTTATATCTTTAATATTATTTGCACGAGTTTTCTTTTGCATGTTGGTTGTTTTTCAGTGTTTGTCTATTATAGTTTTCATAAATTCTATTGTATTTCTTTATTTTACTGTAAGTGCAGCAAGAAAATAAATCTCAGGGTGGTACCTGGTGAGAGTCATACATGTAGTTTGATGATAAATTTACTTTGAACAAGCTCCGCTGTGTCCTGGCCGCGGAGTTCACCACAGACAGGGCTGCCATGAGATGTGACTGGTGTGTGGAGCCTTGTGAGGAGGCAATGTCAGCGACCCCAGGAAGGGAGAGATAACTATGAAAGAGAGGCCCTACATTTCTCTGTCGCACTAGCCCTTCAGAGGTCAGCAGTGGTTAGACCAGGCACTTGAGCTGAGTTTATTGAGAAACAAGTCTCAGCAATGACCATCAGCAAAGTTCCCCACCATCCAACCTATGCCATCCTCTCACAGAGGATATTATACTGCCGAATTCAGTGCCACAAGCGGCCGTGGTGGACGTGTCTTTCGGTATATTTAAAGTAGAGGTTGCTAGGTTCTTGATTCGTAAGGAGGTCGAAGGTTACAGGGAGAAAGCAGGAGAATGGAGTTGAGAGGGATAGTAAATCAGTCATGATGGAATGGCAGAGCAGATTCGATGGGCTGAATGGCCCGATTCTGCTCCTATTCTCCTAGGGGAGGTACAGAAACCTGAAAAACCACATTACTACATTCAAAAACGGCTGCTTCCCTTTAACCATTTAGTTCTTGAACAAACTGGAAAACCTTAATCACTGCAGTTTAGCAACACTGTGACCATTTCAATCACTTTGTACTAAAAAAGATTTTCTTTTAATGCTGGCTCTAATTTTGTTCTTTCTTGTAAAAATTGCATATAATTTATGTTTATATGATGTGTGTGTCTGTGATTGCTGTTGTCAGGGTTTTCATTCTGTCCCTGCACCCTTACACTTGAGTGGATGAAAATAATGCAAATTCGACTCTGTCAGTCAGGATTAATCTGCAGAGAAGTTAATCCTTTCTCAAATACAATTAGCAATTCAAGAAGTGTTGGGTCTCCAAAGAAATGGCTAGTGAGACAGCAGGCGTGTTGTTTATCATTCTCTGAAATTCCCTAGGTGTAGAAAAACCACCATTCGACTAGAAAATGGAGAATGAAAATCTCTGTTATCTAAAAAGGGAGGGAGAAGAACAACAGGAGCCTGCACGTCTGTTAGCCGGACACTGGGACCATGTTACAGTCTGTTTTTACAGATGTTATCGCAGAGCTCTGAGGAAAAGACAGATTAATGAGGTGAAGTCAACATGGTTTGGTGAAAACAAAGTAATGTGCGACCAAGTTATTGAAAGCGAAAGGTGCTGTGGATAAAGGTGTGTGTGTGTGTGTGTGTGTGTGTGTGTGTGTGTGTGTGTGTGTGTGTGTGTCTCTCTGTACAATAGCAGAAAAATGTACAGTCCCTGAGTGACGTGGCTTGTCGATTGATGGTGCATGGGCTGTTGCCTTGGAGCCAACAAGAACAAATAAGCATGTAGCAGCACCTCATCTCGCACTTGTGCAGCCGCAGATGAACGCAATCCAGCTTGTCTTCCACCGAGAGCAGTACTGATGGAAAGGACCAGTCCACAACCCAGTACACCAGTCATGGCTCCTACCTCCAGCATCGCCTCCCCTCTGCGGCTACACAACGGGCATCTCCTGCCCTCTGCGGCTACACAGCGGGCATCTCCTGCCCTCTACGGCTACACAGTGGGCATCTCCTGCCCTCTGCGGCTACACAGCGGGCATCTCCTGCCCTCTGCGGCTACACAACGGGCATCTCCTGCCCTCTGCGGCTACACAACGGGTATCGCCTCCCCTCTGTTCCCCGTTAGACAGAACCTCAGTGACACTCTGGCCCATTCTCTTCCATTGTGGGTATGAAGATCCTGGAAAGGGAGCTGAAAGGATTTGCTGGCACTGCCCCAGAGATAAGGAATCAGCTGGAACAACACCTCCAATTCTTTCTGGATGATCTGCTACCCGATGGTACGAGCATTGAGTTCTCTAATTTGAGAGGATTCTGAGATTCCATGTCACCTTTCCTCTCCGTCTGATTGATCTTCGGCCCCTTTTCCACACATACCCCCACCCACGAGACCCCATCACCAATGTCCACCTACTGCCCACATACTTTACTCAACAGCTCCCCTCCCTCCCTTCCATTAGGTTCTACCTGTCCTTTACTTCTCCCCTAATAGTCATCTTCTTATCAATGAAGAGTTCAGGAGGGCATGTCGAGATCAACACCAGGCATACCTCAATACAAGGCAGAATCACAATTCAGGACTATTTGCATGCCAAACATGACAAGCAGCAAGTCATAGACAGAGCTAAGTGGTCCCACAACCAACAGATGAGATCTACGCTCTGTAGTCCAGCCACATCCAGCCGTGACTGGTGGTGGACAATCAGGCAACTCACTGGAAGAGGAGGCTCCACAACTATCCCCATCCTCGATAATGGAGGAGCCCAGCACAGCCATGCAAAAGATAAGGCTGAGACATTCGCAACAATCTTCAGTCAGAAGTGCAGAGTAGATGATCCAACTTGGCCTCCTCCAGAAATCCCCAGCTTCCCAGATGTCAGTATGCAGCCAATCTGATTTACTCATTCAGATATCAAGAAATGTTTGAAAACACTGGATACTGCAAAGACTATGGACCCAGACAAAATCCCAG